>NC_071102.1:21322500-21624166 GCF_024256425.1 Clarias gariepinus | reverse complement strand
ATTCACTGAATGTAGTTAAAATGAAGCAGGAGCTTTTAACAAGACTTAAGGATTTAAGGGATTTTAGATGACATTGTCGTTAATCATCATGTCACACACGCTGCACTCAGCTTCTGCTTCTGCTTCTGCTCAGCTTCAAATCAGAAGATTAAAACAACAACATCAGAATGCCTACATTATAGAGTCATTGACTGCTTCACCCCCGAACATCTACTGCTGCTCCTACAGTACAGTACGTTTCAGTGTTTACACATTCCCCCTAATATATACACGACGTATAGATGCACTACCACTGAACCGAACTGCTGAGATTATAAACCTACGGCTTCAGGGAAAGATAATGATAGCTGATAATGTTAAGGGCAATTAATCATAGGATCAACAAACACAACATTCTCTCATATGCCTGTGTGTCTTGAGAGCAACAGTGGGTGTGTTATTCATACTAACACATTGGGTTGCTTTTTTATAAGCCATAAATGGTCTGTGATTTGGAAATAAATAAAAAATAAAGACCTGACTGGGGGATAAAGATAAGTACAAATAAATTGAAATAAATTAATAAGTAAAAAATGTATAATAATAGTATTTAATTTTTTCTTTTTGGGATTTGTCCTTTTTATCTTAGGGGTCGCTACATTGGATTATTTCATCCTCAAGATCTTTCACAGGTGTTACTCCAGTTTTCTAACCGGGCTTGGGAGCCTGTAGCGCCGGGGTTGTATGGGGCATAGGGTTAATGGTCTTGCCTAAGGACCCACCAGTGGAAACCAGGCAGTAGGGGGGCTCAAACCCCTGACCCTCCAATTAGCAACCCGCAGTCTCGACCACCTGAACCAACGCTGCCCTGTATTATTGTTATTAGATAGATAGATAGATGGACAGACAGACAGACAGACAGACAGACAGATAGACAGACAGACAGACAGACAGATAGATAGATAGATAGATAGATAGATAGATAGATAGAAATTTTATTCATCCTGAAGGAAATTTCCAACATCCAGTAGCGAGAATAGTAACCTAATAAACAACAAACCTGCAGCTGCAATTACAGATCGTCAACCATGTATAGTGTGGTAAGAATAAAAAGGAAAAAAGATCTAGGGTATAACATATATGTATATAAAATTATATATATCAGAATATATAAAGAGAATAAATTGATTGATTAATTAATATGTTGGGTGTATGAGGACACATATTAGTTGATAAATTACAGAAAATGTATTATTATTATTATTATTATTATTATGTTGCTGTTGTTGTTGTATTTTATGGTTGTTTAAAGGTATTAAAAGTATGGTCTATTTTAATTAAAGAAATAATTATCCCTCAACTGTTGAGTTGGCATGCCACCAAAAAACTTTAAACATGACCAGAGCTGTACTTCTACTTAGACTGATGTAGAAATCATTCCAAAAGTCACGCTTATTAAAATAATCATTATTTAAACATAATTGAGACAATTGTTTGATGCTGTAAATGGTCACACTATTTAAGCATTTGTATTGAGTTTGTTTAGTGTGTTGGATCCTAGGCATATATTAACATTCATATATTTTTTTTTATATTCATTAATATTTATATAAGCAACTATGTCCACTATGATTAATTGGATGAGTGTAACATTCATGAAGCAGTGACTCAGCTTAAGATGAAAGCAGCTCTTTTCTCTAAGCGCTTGCGATGCTCTCCTTGACCTCATGTATTTAGAGAAACTGTATACAAATAGTTTCCTGGGTGACTGACCAAGCAACAGACTTGCAACGTGTGGAGTCCACCTAGACATCTGTGAAATCAGGCACTAGTCAAGCGAATCAGTCCACATGGAGCGGATGCAAGCGCAGTAGTATATGTATAAATCAACAGTCTGACAGTTTGAATTCATGACACAACTGCTGTTTTAAAAATAATTGATTACAATGCGTGTCATAGCATGGGACAAGATTTATTCTCCTAGCAGGGAGACGTCTATTAACACTGCTTAACAGTTCAAAGCATAAGAGATGGTCCCGCTGCATCGAATGCAAAGAAGGATCTGTGGACAGATGACTTACTTGAGCAACTGTTTGCACTAAAATCTCTATTTCTGAGAACCACAGTTTGCAGAAGGATTTCCTTTCCCAAAATAGCTTCTGGGAATCATGCAACTGTTTCTATGTGCGACAAAGTGGTAACTCATTGTGCGGTTTAATCTGAGATCAGGTGTTGTTAAGACAGCTTTACTGTACCTTCTGTAACCACTGTGTGTAGTTCTCCATGATGTGCTCCAGCTGTTGAATCTTCTGGTTGGAGTAGTCAGGTTCAGGTGGAGGAGCATCCCTCTGAAGGGAGTTGGCGTTTTGCTGAGTGCCTGCTTTCGTCTCGCGGCAGGACACACCTGCGTTCCCGTCGCCTTCTGGGAGGATGAAGGTGTAGGTACATTGGCCATGCTGCAGTTTGTGGTACCGGCGACTGGAAGAACCTCCTGCACTGCTGCCCGTGCTGCTGGCCCTCCCAGAGGAGCTGCGTGATCCCTCATCTGCTGTCTTTTTCTGCTCACCCACAGCGCAACTGGCCACCACCAGCAGAGCCGCTAAACACAGGGAGCGATAGGCGACTGTCCACCAGAGCATGTCAGCACCAGGGAATGCAGAGCTAGATGTCAAGCAGATCTTGGAATGGTTTATCTTGTTGCTTTCACTAGTCTGGAATCAGAAGTGTGTTTGCATGTCCAGCGGTTCAAGATATGCAGTGGGACCTCCTTGGGAAAGAACATGTCGAGATCATTGCTCGTCTGGTTGTATCCTTACACTTTTAAAGTGTAGAACGTTTGTCCCCCGGTGTATCCTCTTGTAGAAAAAAAAACTGCGTCTTGTGCAAAGTTTTGTGCACGTGGTAGTACGCATTGACAGCTGTTACATAGACACTGCGTGGTGGAGGATCTGAAGCCAGGCGTCCATAAAGAGATGCAGAGTATGAACTGTGTCCTCTGACCTCCCCTGGTGCTCTCTCTCTCTCTCTCTCTCACTCGTTCTCCTGTTCTTCTAACTCAGTTGTGTCTGTGACCAAGCGACTGTGCAGGATTCTTTGCTTTAGACTTCTAGCATGCTCTGTGCCTGCCCCTCAGAGTGACTGGAAAGGAATGTGTGTGCGTGCATGTTTGTATGTGTGTGTGTGTGTCTCTCTCTCTCTCTCTCTCTCTGAGTGAGTAAGGGAAAGACAGAGAGGGAGAGAGTGAAAGGGAGAACGAGGCAGAGTAGGACCCCAAGCACAGAGGATGTTCTCAAAGTATAAGGATCATTTTACAAGCTCTCTGACCCTGGGCTTTTGTGGTGGCCCTGCCTCCAGTTCATGGCCTGCTGTGGCTTCCCGTGCACTCCACCACACACACCGCACACACACTGCATGTTTATGTTTACAAGATAATTTGTCAGGTTTGCAGTGCATGTTTCTGGTTCCCCTGTAATTTAAAGCTACTTCAAGTCATGCAATTACTCAGCTTGATTTTCAACTTCAGAAACTTACAAGATTTTTAAAAAACTGCATTAAATAAAGTACTTTTTCTGCTTTTAAGAAAGGTAAAGTGCAGGAATTATTTGGGGATCCACGAATGCCATGAATTGAAAACATTTGTATTGTATTTGTAACAGTCAGGATACCTTGATGAAAGATAAGAGGCCAGAAGTCAAGTTGCAATTAAGGCTTGTGAACGTCTCCCTTCCTTCACACACCTCCTCCCTTTACTCAACCAAAAATAAAAAAAAAATGCATTTTACTGATAAAAGATGAATGCGTCACTTTCTTAAAGAAGGACGCCCTGCATTAATACACACCGCCTCTCCACAATTTCCAACTCATGTCGAGGCAGCCCAAGATAACAGGCCCAGAATATCCCTGGACCAGCCTTGGCTAAAAGCGTGTGTAAACATTCCCCTGAAATCTGGGATCTAAAGGCCTTGCTCCGCTGGCCAATCTATGGCCATTTGTCCCACCACAGTAATAAATTTCTAATTTGTGATCGTTTACATGAACTGAGCAAATCCTATGAAAAATGACAATATGCTAGGAGAGATGCCTTGGAGAATATCAAGATTGCTTGCCATGCACTTAGGATGCCATTAAAGCACTATACGTACATATGTAACATACAGTAGCGTATGTATGGTTTTGTATGTCCTGGCTCATATATCAGTTTTAACCTAAGCTCTATTTTGCAACCAATTTATGTCGTTTTGGCGACGGCACTTAAACGGGAGTAGGTGGTAAAGGAAATGCCTAAGCTTTCCATATTTAGATCAATCGAGTTAAATCATGCAGGGCCTAAATCCCTCACAAGAATGTAAACATGAGCAGGAAAAGTCTCTATCCTGTAAAATTATCTGCTAGGGTGCCTAAAGGGTTTGTAATGAATGGCAATTTAAGGCTCTTATTCTGAACAAATTGCATATTAATACCTTTAAACAAAACATTTCATTCTGACAGTCTGCAGAACCCACTTTTTTTTTTTAGATTTACATTTACCTTACCATTATCCAATTTAACTTACATTAGACTTTACCTTCAACTTGTTTTCGATGCGGCTCTCTTGAAGCCTGTTTAGTCAACTCCAATGCCCAGCTCAATTCCTATTCATCAGTAACGCATTTAAGTGGTTAATTAACAGGCAAATAATACATCCGTCCGCCACATTCTTCCAAATTCAATGGGCTGGTTCATCAGTGCCGTAGTCAAGCCTCTGCCCTGCACGTCCACGTGTTCACTTTATCAGAGCCCTCAAAAGATTCTCTACAAACAGAACCATTCAAGCATGTTACTCTTGAAGCACTTAACATCTCATTTGATCTGCTCCCAAGCACTGGAGAAACAATGATTCAGCTCAATTGCTGGTGGTGCATAAAACATGGTGACAAATAATGAGTGTTGAATAGGAAGGATTACCGAATGGTTAGGCACGACATCATTTACCAAATAAGTATGCACGTGAGAAACGAAGAAGCTGAGTTGATTTTCTTAGCTAGTAAGGCTAGTAATGAAAGAGAGAAAGATAACTTTTCCTCTTTTTTATTATGTTTGTTTAGGACTTCATTGTTCATTGTTGCAAAGCAGCTTTACAGAATTTAAAAATATGGATATAAAGTAGAAAAATGTAAGGAAAAAGGAATCAATTATATCTATCGCTTTGTCCCTGATGAACAAGCCTAGGGCAACCATGGCAAAAAAAAACAATAGGAAGGAACCTTGAGAGGAACCAGACTTAATTTCCATCCTTCATCCTCATTTGGGTGATGTCAGATAGTATGACCAAACTTTCCTCTTTGGCATTTCTTGACTATTTTATTAGAACCGTTATAGCACACTACTTATTATCCTCCATTGTTTCCTGATGTCGTTGGGTGTATTTTGCCGTCCTGCGTCCTCTTTATAATTAACAATTAAAAAGGACTTAGCCATACAACTAAAAAAGGCCATACCAGGCAACGCAGGCAAATGCTTGGGGCCCCAGGCCAGTAGAGGGCCACCCGAGGGCTGACAAACTTATATATTGTTTATAAGATAATGGTGATGAATGCTGGTTGGAAAAGCCTGCTGCGGATCTTTTTGCCCTGGGCCCCAACCGAGTCCAGAAACGCCTCTTCTCCTTACTACCCTGTAATGTTCACAGATTGCATGACAGATGAATTCACAGAAACGCACGCGAAATGAAAATCGACACAGGCTTCTGCTTTGCTTGTCTGCTACATTACAACACAACATTTCACAGAGCCAAAGGGAATTAATAGCCTACTGGCAAAATGTTCTTGCAGAATAAAAGCCTGGCCACAGCAAAGGAATTTAAAGAAAGTCCTTAATGTCTCAAGTATTGGGTTTCAGCAAGTCCAAGGAAGCAAACACTGTCCTTGGAATCTGTGTTAGAGGACGGTTACACATACAGTACTCCCATGTGCTGCTTCCTGTGTTGCCGTGTTGTGTTTTGTTGTGTTGAGACGGTGCCGGAGTGACTTCTCCATGGTGCAAGCCTGGGCAGAACATTATGGAGCGACCTCAACTTCCTTACACTAGCAAGATGCAAAGATGACAAGATTCATTGTGGCACCAGTTTTGTTGCAGCATTTGCCGGAACGTTGATGTTGGTCACCAGCAGTCTGCCTCAGGGACTTTGTCTTCACATTTCCTCAGTTGTACTCCCAAGCCAAAGCTTTGAACAGATGTCGCCTCAGGACAACAGAGGCTTAAAACTATTTTACCCCTTAATGAGCATGTGTGAAAGTTTTTCGGTCTGACCGTCACCTCTAGCCGAGCGGGACTTCCACCCAAAGCCGCCACATGCTAAGAACACTGATCACGTTGCTTTGACAACCAGCTAAGGCAGTGTGACACAGTGTACAGTACTAGTGTCAGCCAGACCTCATGATTGAGCGGTGGACAGAGACCAGTGTCTTTTAAATAGTTGAAGTTGCAGCTGTCAAGAGAACAAAGGTGCTACCCTATCCGTCCACCCTAAATCCCCTATTTGTACATCGTTATCCGCTAGAATATTCACACAGCTAGATTTGTGTAGTGCTCACAACTTGATATTCTTTCGAAAGCGTGCCAAGCAGGAAACGGTTTTCATCACAGTGTCAGGTCACTGAATTAAATCTCTGAATTACAGTTTCTGTGAGCTTCATTCTCTATTTTCCAATCCATTACAAATGAGGTGCTTAAAGAAATGACAAACTGATGAATAACTGCACGGGTAATGCATTACAATTCTGTTCCATAATAGGGACTATGTAGGGAATAAGATGGAGCAACGGAATAGTCCTTAATAAAAAAAATAAATTAATTAAAAAACATCGTTATCGACCGAAGCATTACTGTGTGTAAATGGTGTACGAGTGGGAACATTGTTTTATAATTAAACACATGGGAGCCTCTTCCTAATCACTCAAGTGTTACATTATTATTAGCACTTCAGAAAGTTCATCCGTGGGGAATATCGTCACAGGGTCAAAGGACCACAAGCTGACGCTTTATCATGTCAGTTTGATCCTCCGAAGGAAAATAATACCGTAGGAACTATTATGTCTAAAACATTTATCATAGCCCCATGTGAGATTCAAAGAACACAATGAGCACAATGCTGCAGCTTCTCCCAGAGTACCCCCAACCCAAAAATATCCAGCGGGTGAACACTTCAGTCGGTTAAGGAATCCAAAGAACCACAACTCTTAAGCAATCCCCAACCACTCGAGCTAAACATTGCTGAAAGGCTGACTACAGACCACTTCCTGCACAAACCTCTCATAGAAGCAGCGCAAATAGGACCCAGTTGGGCTGTTGGCAAGATGGTGGCACTCTTATCTCTTCATCCATGAAGATAGTGACAGACTTTCGCACGATCCTCTAATTAATTTCCTCAAACCTGTAGCATCTTCAGGGGCACTTTAGGGCTTGACTTCACTAAGAAGCTCTGGGAGCGAAAGTCATTCCCTTGTTTCACCCTAATTTTACAGCGTTATTAGGTACAATAAGACAGAAAAACAGGTTGCATGAATTATAAAAAAAGGTTGCATGAATTGTAAAACTCACCCCCAGAGTTTTGCAGAGAATTCTCTTGGTGATCTGGCAGAGCTTCCACATTAGCCTTGAGAAACGGAGGACCATATGCGATGAAGAGGAGAAGTGATTAGCTTAACATCATATTAACTTGCTTAAACGTTGCATCAAACCCGTTCCTGCTCGGTCAACTACGCCTGATTCAAAGCCTTTTAAAACTGAGTAGAGCTGAGTCTGCAGCTCACAACAAACAACCTCCAGGAGCTTTTAAACATCAGCACATCAGTTCCAGCATGTTTTCTACCACAGACTTCAGCCAAAGCAACTCGAGGCTATAGAGAACACTGTGGTCCAGCTCTGTGGTAATAACGCTGAAACCAGATGGGTTCCTATGGTTCTGCAATGACTATCAAAGATACAGTACATTTGAAAAGTGTCCAATGTCCAGTGTAGCTGAACACATGAAGTGCTTGAGGATGTCATATTAAATATAATATGACATTGAGTTAGCTGGATATTACTAACACCTTTGGCTGGCACCCTTAAATCGTGATTTATAGAAGTGGTCTTTATAGAACACCGGTGTCTTAAAATTACAATTTCATCTTTTAACCTTCCTGTCAAACAATAACAAAAAAAGAGGGGCCAACCTGAAGGGTTCAAACTGAGCTCCGCACCAGGAGGATGTTGTCTAAAATCAAACTTCAGCCGTCTGTTCAACTCAAATGTAAGCAAAACTACAGCAGACATAACCTACTAATGATTACATGCAACTTGCCTGGACAAAAATGGTTTTAATACTAGATATAATGATTACATGTATTTAATATAATAATAAGGTGTATGCCTTACACTAGTATATTCGAGTGATGAGAATTGTGTTTTGCAAAGATGCGTCCATGTCTATAATAGAAACATCAATCAATCAGAATTACGTACAGTACTAGAGCATTATGTACTAGAAATATAATACATGAAACTATACATATTTCTATACAGGCATATGATATGACATTTTATCTTAAATAGTAATTTACCCAGTGATATCAAAGTAATAACTTACAAATGCATCTTTGTCTCATGGCCTTGCTGCACATTCATAAATAGTCATTGAGCACTTTTTACTTTCTCCATATATTATTTGATTATTGGTTTACGTTTATACAGTATGGAGTTATCTGAATGAATTGGGCATCACCTGCCCAATTATGCAATCATCCTCATCCTAAAAGGTAATTAATTCAATTCAATTTTTGTTGTATAGCACTTTTAACAATTGACATTGTCGCAAAGCATCTTTACACAATCAAGAGAGTTATTTAAGTCTGTATGAAATGTAAATGTGTATGAATTAAAATGATAAGATTGATCAATTAAAACTGAGAAACGCAAATGAAATGTTTAGTCTGCCCCCTAGTAGCACACACTAATTCCTCGTGACAGAGGACATGATTAATTCTTTCAACCAGCTCAGAGTGGCACATGCTTTCACAGGTGATGTCATGAAGCAGCAGAAAGCCGAGAAAGTGACACAAGCCAAAACCCACCCAAAACTTTGCTGCAGGGCTGCCTCCTCGGGCAAAACTAACACGACGATGTCTGGCCTCTGTCAAAGCAAACCACTCTCTCTTTCATTGATGGCAAAGTTCAGGTCAGGTTTACAAAAAAAGTGCACAAGCACCTGTTAGATGCTTACTCTTGTAGTTTTGCTTGCGGCTTAATTAGAACCTTGCTCCATTTGTATAGTTTCAAAAAGCTCAGACATGACATGTCACAGTATCTGAATATATATATAACTGCAAATATATGTCAAATTCTAAGTACTGAAATTTTCCTGAACCAGAAAAAAAACTTTTTTTTTTTAGGAATTATTTAAATGCTTGTTTGCTTGGATTTCCTTTTTTCCTTTTTCAAGGTTAAAGCAAACTTGGTCAAAGCAAAATCTAAGTTTGAAAACAGATGGCGTGGGTGTGATTATATGGTGTGATTATTGTACTCCAGAGGACAGAAGATTATCTGCTAGAACATTTAAAACAGACATAAAATATATATGTATTATCTCGGGTAAAACCAAATGTTAATGACTATTTTTAATAATAACATGTCAATATATACAGTGTGGCCCAAAAGACTGGATCTACCAGATAATTTTTATTTCGGACCCAAGATGGCTTTGTCTAACAATAGAAAATGAAATAAAACCAGACTGGACACAACATGACTTTTTCTTTGTGGTAATCTGAAGTCATTGGTCTAAACGAACCTCTGCATGGAACAACATCGGCTGTGGTGCATTAAGGAATGTTGATTGCTATTCTGCAAATTTTGTGCCGCAAGAAATGTTCATTAAAAGGTTTTTATGTTTTGTGAAACTTTTTTTTTCCAGGAAATGGTTGTGTTTTTCTAAAATGTTTTTTATGTTTTCGTTTAAGTTTTTTTGTGAAACTTTTTATGATTTTATTTAAGCTTTGTGATTTGGGGTTGTGTTTTGTAAATGTTTTTGGTTTTACGCTTTGATTTTTTTATTTTTTGGCATGTTTCAGAAAATGTGGCTGTGTATTTTTTTTTTTTGTGTTCGTTTAATGATTTTTTTGTGATTTGTGAATTTTTTACTTATTTTAGGATTTTTTTGTGCTTCAGGAAATGTGGTTATGTTTCCTGAAATATTTTTTGTGTTTTGCTAAAGTTTTTTTTTTTTTTAAATATATTGTGGCGTGGGCGGGGTTTGACTAGGAACCATTAGGCTTTGCGGGAGGGCTTGTTAGGTGTTCACCCTGTCGAGGAAAGGTGTTTGGGTTCGTGGCTTTGGCCAGGGTGTGTGTGTGTGGGTTAGAAGTGTGTCCTGTTAACCGTGTGTGTTGTTAATGTGCCGATTTTGTGACTGTCGTAGTGTCGTAGTGCTGTGTTTAATAAAATACTTCCAGTCATTTTCATTGGGCAGCAAGAAAGCTCACTCGTCTCTCCCAGTTCTCTCGTAGCAGTGAAAAACGCTACAATACTGTATATTTTTTGTCATTTGTTCTTTTTGTGCTTCAGGGGATGTGATTCTGTTTTGTAAAATGCTTGTGTTTTTGTGTTTTGTGAAATATTTTCACGTTTTGTATTTTTTGTATGTTCCATAAAAATGAGGTTGTGTTTATTGACATTTTTTGTTTTTCGTTAAACGTTTTTGTGTTTTGTCACCTGTTTTCTGTGTATTAGGAAATGCAGTTGTGTTTTGTGGAATGTTTTTTTTTTTTTTTTTGTCGTAATATCACTGTGTTTTGGGAAATGTCGCTGTTATTTGTACATCCAAGGCCACTGTAATACTAAAACAATAACCATTTTATCTGGAGATCTGTTTTTCTGTGTTGATTTACTGTATCATGTTTATCATTTCACAGCCTTCTTAGCACATGTTATCTGTCAAATCACAACTGTTTGTGGTTTCTACAACAAATTGCTTATATCACCAAGATGCACAAGCAGCTTCTCTTTAGCAGAGTGTTTATAAATGGCAACATCTGGCAACAAAACTTATTTGACCTCACTAATATAAGCCATAAACTAACAAGAGCAGCTTTTGTTATTATTATTTTTATTCGTCCGATTTTACAATTATGTATTATAAATAATAAAAAAGTTTTATAATTTTAATCCTCTTGGTTTATTCTGTTTTGCATCTGAGATGTTCCAAGGAAGGATATGCATATTGAGAACAAATGCACCAAATGAACAGATGAAATTTCAATCTACTGAAATACAAATAATACATTTTACACTGTGCACATGTGAGAGAAGACAAACTGAATTCTGAAACAGGCCCAAAAGAACTGGTTCTATTTAGGCACACAAAGACACTTGGTATTTTAATAGCATCATAAAGCCAGTTTTCCTTCAATTTGTTTGAAAGAAAATTCAGCTGTTCCCTGATTACATCCATAATCCTCTCTGAACGCTCAGATCCTGAAGTGTGATATGCAACCACAACTGCCTGAGACTGTAAAGCATCAAACAGCCAGATCATTACAAATGCTGCAATACAATATTCAGCACTTGACACAATTCTCTACGAAACACTGTTTGACACAAGTCAGACCACAAAAAATAACTGACTTTTTTTTTTTTTTTGTCATGGTTATCCTGGCAGGATTCAGCTCGTGTCATGGATAAGATGATGTGCTTAGAATTTCCAAAAAAAAAATTTGTGCTTGAAATAATTTCCCCCTCGGCGATGCTGTTTGTACACTGATTCGTAAATTCTTAAAATATGATTCCATCTGTCAAGAGGGATGATTTTGGCATGTCTGAAATACTCCCTGTCATCTTACATAAGAGAAGATCGTGTGTGATATCTTGCTGAAGCAGACTGCAGCAAGACTGAAAAGCTATCAAAGTGACTTTACTGAAAAGATACCAAACACTGGATATTGCCTCAGTGAGATTATACACAGTTTAACTTGCAGTGTAATGTTAGATCACTTACATACTCCTAGAGGACAGATACCCGTATCACTCACTCAATTAAAAAAATAAATAAATAAAATAAAACCACTTGACTGATACACTCTTCCTAAACTTATACTAGATCAGAAAAAGGAAGTTGATGATGACTTGATGACCAGAAAATGAGATAGTTCTAAGTATCAAGATTTTCTGCTTTGTCGTTTTAATATACATCTACTGTACTTTCCATGATGAAGTATAAATACAGTACTGTGTGTATGTATTCTGTTATTTATTCATTTTCAGCAACTGCTGGTCCAGTACTGGTGAGGGTCAGGTGGGATCCTGACACTGAGTGTGAGGAGGGAACTCAGCATATACTGTACACACAATAAATAAGAAGAATATTCATAAAAATGACGAGAACTGATACACTACCGTTATTGTCTTCGCCTTGCACATATATCTATAAAAAATATTTTGAATCAAGTTTATAAAAATATTTAGAATGAAATATAAAAAAAAATAGAAAATAGTTTTGAGCAGCCTGTACTTTTGGTATGCTAATTAGGCGCAACGCACTGAGATCACGTGACCTGAGACCTCACTATAACTTTCCTTAAAACAACCACAAAGCCAACTCGCAAAAAAAAAATAGTAAAGAAATTACTTTTCACAAAGAAAAAACTTTTTACAGAATCTGCAAAGAAAAATCTTCACTTGTTTGGGTTTCCGACGTCTGGTTTGATTTGAAAGCTTGTCACGTGACCGTTTCATTTGTATTCTCATTAATATTCATTAGAATCTGCCAAAGAGGAGCGCGTACACAGGATGAGCCTTGACTGTGTTCAATTATTTCATACAACACACTGTATTTGCTAAAGTAACTTTATTTAGGTTTTTTTTTTTTCTTCATTTTAACATAAATTTTTAATATGAAGTTGGAGAACCGTTGGAGATGAGGCCGATTCCCTACTGGAATGCTTCGGGAGGCGAAAAAAAATTCAGAGAATTAGAACTAAATCCACACAAACACTAAAAGAGCATTCAAATTCAAATTTTATTTGTCACGTACACAGTCATACACAGTACGATATGCAGTGAAATGCTTTTTCGACTACCAGTGACCTTAAAATAAAAACTTAAACATAAGAATAAATATAAATAAAAGGTAATCCGGTAGAAAATAAAGTTAACTGGTAAAATATCCTGTACAAAATAATACTGTACAAGTAAAAATAAAGACATATTGCAGTAAAAGAAATATTGCAGTAAAAGAAAGCATGTAGAACTGAGCAGCTCAGGAACCTGTGAGACGTTCACATTACGCTGTAAGACAAACTTGGAGAGTTAGTGTACACTAGTATTCAAAAGTTTGGGATCATTTTGGAATTAACTTAGAAATTTTATTGTTTTCCAAGGTTATACAAACGAAATTAGTCTAAATAGAGAATATAACAAAAGAACCAAACATGCTGATGTCAGAGTTAGAAATAATTATTTTCATGGCAATGATGTTCTTTAAACTTTGCCTTTATAAAAACAAACAAAAAAAACACCTTTTGCAGAAGTTACAGCCTTTCAGACCCTAGGCATAGCTGTTCAAGATAATCTGATAAGATTTCACTCTGTGCATCCTGGAGAATCTCCCACAAGATGGATTGGCTTGATGGAGTCTCACGTCAAGCTGCTCCCACAACAGCTCAATAGGGTTCAGATCCCAGGGGTCGGAGACTGTGCTGTCTTCTCCACTACGGTCAGAATTACGGCTGACTTTAATTGTTTGTGAAATGAATAAAATTGTTCGTAAATTGCATGAAAATGTATTTGTTTGGGGTTTTCTTTTGGAAAACAAAGAAATTCGTACATTAAGTTCTCCTACTACCTTAAAACACAAGCAGACTCATTTTAAGATTTGTTTTATAAGAATTAAAAAAAGGTAGTTTTTAAACTATTTCCTTGTTTTCCAAATTTTTTCAAGTAAAAGTAAAACCTTTTGTTTTAATTTAATCCCACAAGTGAAAAAAAAGGAATTATTTGACGTTATCCATGCAGGAAAACTTTCTTTACCTGGTCAAACAAACACACACTTCAGCCTTATTTCAACAGTTTCAAGTTAAATTTTTCTTCCTGTCTTAGCTGCTCCCTGTTAGGGGTCGCCACAGCGGATCACCGGGTCCGTGTACTGTATTTGGCACGGGTTTTAAACCGGAAGCCATTCCTGAGCCAACCTTCTCCAGTTTATCCGAGTTTGGGGGCGGCACTATGGGTGCCCTGGCCCCTGCAGTAGACTGGAAATTAAACCCAGACCACTGCAGTGAAAGGTTCGCCTGCTAACCCACTAATCCACCGGGGAACTGACACTTTCAAAGTAAAATAACTTCACTATATTTGTATTACTTTGCATTTAAAATTTAAATTTCAAATAGGTTTCAGCTTAGATGTACAGAATAAGTTCTCTTTACTGATAATTGCAAGTTTGACTGTTTTCTTAAACTTTACACTGACATCAAAGACATTTGTTGAAATCTTTGTGTTCTTTATTCGAATAACATTACACGAGCTTAAACATTTGGTTTTGGTTCTGTACGTCTCAAATATGCCTTAATGCTTAGATGCATGGTTCCCATATACTGTATAGTGACATCTACAGTAAGTGTGTTGTACAATAAGACAAATGTGTGATGTGTGGGCCTCATGCAGGACGTGATATACTGTTCATACAAACACAGTTTCTGTCATTTTTATAAATTGCAGATTTTTTCCCAATATTGTTCATAAACATTAATATCTGGGATTCACTGTTAAAATGTTCTCTTATTTATGCTCTTAGTCAATAAACAAATGTTACGTCTATTATCAAGACAAGATATAAAAACCTTCTGCTTTTACATTTTGCAAGTTGGCTATGTGATGCAAGTTGGCTATGTGATTGCAATGTAAAAATGTATCATATAATAAAATTTTGATTATAATGTTATAATGTTGTATAAGAAATTATAATGATTGAATCATTTTATTTGTGGACTAAAGAGACATTAAATAGTTTGACATCAATGACTCCCATTTAAAACCCTTGGATACTTGCGCGCCTCCTGCCTCCGAATGGCATACAGACTGCATTATTGCACATTGTGTTTTTATGGATTACACAGATTTGAGATGAATGAATGGATGCTGAGATGTTACAAATTGGCACAAGCATTTTGAAACACAATTATGGGAACCACAATCCAGGTCAAATGTTATGAGGAAAAATCTTTTAACATGTAGGTTACATTAACTTATTTATTTATTTATTTATCTAACTGAGTCTCTCGGTTGACACGGCCTTCACAGCATCACAGAGTTTTTTAAAATTGAGTTCATGCTCATGCTCTGAAAGATCATGCTTACTTTAAATTGACTACCAAGTTGTTTGAGTTCACTACTGTCGCAGTTCTTCTTCTTGGTTTCCCACTGTCTGAATCTAGTGCTTTATTTTGCAAATGGCACAACATGCACGTGCCTTTATACAGTGTGGCATTTAGTGGGGTTTCATCTAATAATTACATGTTAATTCTATGTGCCTCCAATGTAAGATCAAGTAGGATTCATCATTCATTCATGACTTTTCAGTGGATTAATGCAGAATTTCATACTGTAGATCCTCGACGGTACATACCTCCACCTCGAGTTGTCAGAGCACTTTAAGTTAAAGAGAAAGAAAATAAATAAATGAACTTACAGTAAATTGAAAGGAGCAGTCATTTTTTCACAGTGACATTGCCGCAATGTGATGTCCAGTAGGGCTTTTTTGGCTATATGAGCAAAAAACATTTTATAAAGTCATTCAGCTTCATGAGGTCACTAAAAAAATTAAAAGCAAGTCATTTAAAAGATGAAAAACTGGAAGCTGTACACATCGGTACATCAATACATACAATGAGAAGGAGCAAAAAATAAATATATAATACGACTTGCATGCAGTGAGGGATAATTTTTACCCTAAAAATATCAAAAGCTCCTTAGTTTCATTTTAGTGCAATACTTTAATAAAATAGTTTTCAATTTCTGTGTTGATTTTGTTGTATGTCTGGTTATAATCGATTTGTGACCTAATTACAGACACAATTACTGTAGGTTTTGTTCAAAAAAATCCTGGTGCATTTCAGAATCCATGCTCTCTCCGTTCCTCCAACGTTCCTCATGTTTCCTCCAACAGTCCAAAGACAGACATACATGTCCCGTAGTGTGTGAATGGGACTACAAGCCCACTTAAAGTATAGGAGGGTTAAATGAAAACAAATTCCCCTTCCCCCTTCCATATCTGTCATTGTAGTGGTAGTTTTTACAGGGTCAGGTTGCTAGCTCGATGCCCGTTTGTATCCGAGCTCTTAAGGGTGAAGGACTTTGCCCAAGGACATAACAGTGGCAGCTCAAAGCTGGAGCTCAAACCGGAAACTTCTGATAAACAATGCAACAGTTTCACCACGAGCTACTCCTGCCGGGCTCATTTTATATACTTCATACTGCATTGTTTGTCTCATACGGCTGGCCAGGGGCTTGAAGTTTTTATCACACTTAAGGCTCAGAAAATATCCCAAAAATAAAAACAATCATTTTCAATCTGTTCATTCAGTCTACAAATATAACACAAAATGAATCAGTAAAAAATGAAAAGCGTTGATAATAAAGTTGTATATCGTTGTTTAAAAAAAAAAAAAAAAAACTATTCTTAAAAAGGCTACACAGTGGACACAGTGAGCGCTTGTGGAGATCTCTTTAATTAGCTCTTTTTGAGCTGAGCATGGGATGAGTCCATAGAGAGAGCTATATAGGTATACTGTAGATAACCGTACAGATTTCTCTGCCTGAGATTAAAAAGAGATTTATTGAGAAAAGAGAGTTGAGAATTATTTTAGCTCTTTTGAAATTTAGAAAGAGGCTAGTTAGAGATTTTGTGCATCTTTTTTTTCCTAAAGAAAAAAAAAGTGTCAGGAGAAACACGCCAGATTCTCATTTGGGTTCCACACAGTTGTCTAGAAGACATAAAGGATACATATTTGAGAGCTCTTTTTAAATTTTCTTTGCCCCTGGGTCCTGACAAAGTTCAACACTATTATTATTTGTTATTATTTTAAATATTCATTAAAGGTTCTAATAATATTGTCGAATGGGATTTGGGGAAAAAATGACATTTGGAGAACAAGAATTGTTCATGAGAATGATTTTCGTCAGAGAGTAGGTAATTAGTTTTGACAACTGCCTGAGTGAAAAGTTTCCAATGTTGTCTAAAGGTTAATGTATTCCATAGTTTTGCAGGATGTCTTGAAAAAAAAGTGTCAATAAAGTGCAAAGAGTTGCTTGCAGTGACTAAATTTTAAGACAGTCCTTAGAATTGTGGGTGTTTACAAATAATTCTCCTTAAAATAAAACAAGCAGATCCTACTGTAGTAAAGCCAAAAGTTATTCATGAAGCAACTAAACCCTAAACTGAGGAGCAGTGAGAAGGACTTTTAAAAGGCTCCTTTTTTTTGAGACAGGGCCAAAGCAGATGGAAAGATAAAGAAAAAATATTTGCTTTCATCATCAACACATACTGCATAAAACCATGCCACTTAAATGGACACGAAAGTAATTATAGTAAAGACGAGAGACATTTTTCCTCCATGTAACTTATAAATAAATAAATTAGGTACAAAATCCAGTATGGTGAATAAACTGAAAATAAATTGAAGCAAAAAGATGCGTGTGTTATTAGGGTGAAATAAGCCTGTTATTTCAAAGGAAATAATTTAGAGTAGAGTTAATACAGTAACAGACTTACAGTAGGGATAGTTTCATAGTTTCCTAGCATAAGGGAGTTAAATGCTGCTAAACTTAAACACACACACACACACACACACACACACACACACACACACACACACACACACACACTTTATATACACAGAGAGAGAGAGAGAGAGAGAGAGAGAGAGAGAGACAGCCAAAATAATTTATGAAAAATAGCAGTATTTTATATGAATATATATTAATATAATATAATCATATACATCAATATACAGTATAACATACCTGTATAGCAATACATTTAGTAATTAAATAATTACACAGGTTTTTCTTTCCCTGAAGTGTGTACTGTATACATTTTTTGGCTGACTTTGTACATATACACACTTTATACATACATACTGTACATACTACTACTACTACTACTACTACTACTACTACTACTATAACTACTGTAATACTACTATTAATAATAATAAATTAATAAAACAGCCTATTACATCATGAATTATGAATACATATTTATAGATACTTGCAAAATGTAAACATTACATTTTTATCATTACTGATTATATAATTTGTATTATTTATATTTCACTGAAAATTATATTTTAAGTAATGAATCCGTTCACTGCACCGATTGCTTTAATTTCACTATACTTATATACGTCTTGACAATAAAGAATCTTAAATAACTTTTGAATAAGAGCACTTTTTTGTGATGCGAGGTCATGCACCTAACCCGCCCTGATATGCACAAATCAAGCACCGGTAGTCACCCACCGACCCGAAAAAACGAAGAATATACATGATGTAGTTCATTAACACTAGACTGATCAATGGGATGGAGGAGTGCACTGACAGCAGAGAGCAAGGGAGAGAGGGAGAACTTTACTCTTTGTCCCCTGGCTTCGGAAGAGGGAGGATCTAATAAATACAGTAATAAAAAAGAAAAAGAAAAGGCTAAACAAAGTGTTCCAGTCTCATGACAAAAGCGTAAGAGTTCCTAGAGAGTGTAAATAAATCGAGGGATACCATTCTGGAAAAAAATAATAAATCTGCTGCATGTGTGGTTTTTACATGCGTAATGCTGAAAGTGATTTTTTTTTGTATGGTTATTAATAATTAGACCAAATCTGAAAACATTTTGTCAGTCATGGACTCCCCACTCACAACCGCAATATTTTCTTTAAAGGATCGCCCGACCCGATGGTATGTTTGCGGGTCAACTTGTGCATCACTAGCACTTTTTTTTTCGACAATAATGATTTTCAAAAGAATGTGTCAGCCCCACCTCCCTACTGAGATAAGACTTTTTTTTGTCCTTTGCTTGGTTTGAGATTAGTCTCAAGTCCTTCCTAAGCTAAGACTCCGTAAAGTTTTTAAACTAAGTTAGGAGCTCTCCCAGAGTATTTTTAGAAGCTTTATGAATTCTGGCTCTGGAGACATCCTAAAATTATCCTAAAATGACGCCAATCTAACTCTAGTCTAAATACAGGACCTATGCATGTCACAAAACCAGAATTTATTAGAAGGTTCTACAGTATGTTGAGGCTCTGGTTACTGCTGATAATCATGCTCGTCTCACGTCATTCAAGTGGAACGCTGTGTGCGGTGATGATATGCAGTGCATCTACTCTGTATTTTAGAGCTAGGTGATAAGTCAGGGTGGTCAGTACTAACTCACCAAACCCTCTCTTCATTTTGACTCCTGATATCTGATATGCGAGCTGCAAATGGAGTATCTGATAAGGCTTTCAAGCAAGGCACCGTTTCATTCTCTCTCTCCCTTTTGGCTTGACAAAACACCGCCAGTTCCGCACTTAGACATGTATTTAAAAAAAGAAAAAGAAAATTCCAGAGCAGGAATCATAGTTAAGGGCGTGGATCTCTGGGAGGCCAAACACATCCCTTATTGTTCCAGGACATAATAGCTGTGAAAACATTTCTTCCATCAAAACTCTGATTAGAGAGTCAAAGTTAACTGTTTGCATGGACGCTGATCTGATAAGATGTGCCTTTCCATGCATGAAGTGGTTCTGGTTGATGTGAAGCAGTTAATCTGCCAGAAATATAACAAGAAGAAGAAGAAAGTTTTTTTTTCTCTATGGTTAAGGCTAGGTTAGGCCTCCCATCTAAAAAAAATAATGACCGCCCCAACTTAAAAATTTATTTTTTGCCTTAAAAACAGAAATTTTGCAAGAAATTTTCCTCGGCATGCAAAACATTTTTAGCATCCACTATGAGCGAATGAACCGAGCCGAACCAAATACTGGTCTGTGCCTACATTGCGCATACCGTTTAAAACTTGCATACCATTTAAATACCATTTAAATACTATTTAAAGCCATTTAAAACTTGTTTGCATCAGTGAAAAGCCAAGTTAAGCAAGTTTAATTATTTTTTATTTTTATTTTAAGAATGGTAACAAGAAGAAAAGGGAGCCGCTTACAGTTTGGTTTTTAAAGCAGCCGGTGCAAAGAGGAATCATAAATTAAGGTTAAAAAAAGTTTTAATGTCTATTTATTTCATATTTAACGTTATTTACATGTCAGTTCTAAATGTTTTGATTGTTTTTATATACAGAAGTATAATTATAGTGTTCGAAATTGGTAATATTGTAAAAAAAATTGTGTGGTTAGAACAGATTATCTGTATTTACATTATTTCCTATGGGACAATGCGTTTTGGAATATGAAATTCTGTTTTAAGAACTCGCCCCAGGAATGGATTAAATTCGTATACCGAGGTACTGCTGTTTATTTATTCCAACAAGGCAAACATTTGGATTTATTGATTGCATGGCTGATATTTACCTACTGAAGATTTTTACCATACCTTTTATCCTGATTGATCTGATTAAAATGAATTTTTAATCAAATTAAAATTAAAATGTGACAAAAAAATTTTTTATCTGAATTTGATTGAAAATTTATTCTGATCGCACCAGACCGGATCAGACTGTTCCATCGAAGATTTTTACATGAGGCTTTTTTATTCTGATTAAGCCATAATTCCTGTTATTAGCAGAATATTTGGGCCCATGTATTCTTTATAAATCACCTAAATAAATGTTTGCAATTTAAAAACAAACCTGTGTTAACTTAGTGAAAAAGGAGGCAAATTTGCATTGAAATTAATAGATTAAATATTTTAACCCTAACTGCTGAGCTGAAATCATTCAGCTTATCTGGTATTTAAAACAGTCCGCTTCTAATCCATGCTCCATGATGGAAGACGAACAACGACGAGAACGCCTCTAACCATCATAAAGTTTCACCTAATTTAGATGCAATGTATATTTATAAAGATCCTTGTCCTATAATAGATGTATGTTCCAGTCATATATCATGAGTCAAGTCATGAGCACATACAGTACAAGCACCAATGTCACACTTTATGTTTGCCTTTTGCTGTAAGTGATTTTTGTAAGACTAAGGCAAAACAAATAATCATCATCATCAAGAAAGCATAATATAAACCAAGCACCTGTGCATAGTAATAATAATAATAATAATAATAATAATAATAATAATAATAATAATAATAATAAATGCAAAGTTGAACCTTTTATCATGTGTTAGGTCATGACACACTGCAAAGATAAATATTATTATTAAAAAAGAAAAAAAAAAAACTATAGTCCCATCTGGTGAGCAATGTAAACATCAGTCTTTCTGAACACATAGACAAATTATATTTATTTATTGTTATAACACAAACACTTACCAGCAATTTGGATTTTTTTTTATCTTTTTTTTTTCTACTGTTGTTCTTGGGGTCAACTAAGGTTTTTTTTTCACCCTTTTGTTTTTAGCTCCCGTATTAAATACCGAAGGGGTGTATTTGTGTTCCTCTATGATATATAAAATCCGAACCCGAGCGCCCGACAGTCCGGGCTCCATGACGTCAACCACTCCACAAGTCACTAAATAAATACAGTGTTGCTCTGAGATATTTGTAGATATTGTGTCCATGATACAACACCCTCCACAATAACACATAGAGGAGTGGTGTAATAGGACAAAGGGACGAGCCGAGGTCATGTGCTGGGGCCATACGAAGGAGTTAAGTGCAATTAATAACCAAAGGGTCTAATAAATATTAATACAGTAGGTCACACGCTTAAGTAAATTCCTACTGCATTTATTTAATATATATTTTTTAAAATTCTTTGGGTCTATTCAGTTTTTTTTTTCCTTTTCTTTTAGTTTTTTACTGCATTCTTTATATATTAAATTTAAAAATATTTGTTTATCTTAGCCGTATCAGTGGCCTGGAATAAAGTGTACCGGTAACGCTGTAGTACTGCGCTTGGATTTGTTGATTTTATCCTCTAACGCGAAAGTGATTTATCTGACCGTTTCACGGGTGAAAAGCCGCGGCCAACGCGTGGAGTGTTTTCCCTCATCATTGTCACCCGTTTGCCGTATTTTGACATGTCATCAACACAGCAATATCCATCGCACATTCTTCTGATACTTTTCGCTGATTTGATTGGTTTGCTTTTGTTTTTGTTCATTTTTTCCTGCAACGGAATCGACCCTAAAAAGACGAGCCAATATTTCCATGTAACCATGTCAGCTGCAGAATGTTTTTGCCAGGGAGTATCTGATTTGTCTGTTTTCTCTGGCTGGTCCGCAGCGAGACAAGAAGGCAACGAAAGAAGGTGGCAGCTTTATCTCTGACCTTTCAATTAACGTAAAAAAGGACACATGGACAGTTTGTAATGCAGAAATGCAAAAGGATTGTTCATGCAGCAAAATTGCTGTGGTTTAATTGTTTGCTTAACCTCTGCTTAGCTCATAGGAGCACATGAGCCCACTCTGTTCATAGGTCATGTGAACTGTGGAGGTGCTTATTTATCATGGGGGAATTTTCTGTCCAGCCTAAATCAAGCATTTTACTTTCTTTCGTTAGCGGCGTAACATACAGTACTCTCGTCATAAGAAACTAATGACATTTGGACTCTGACTCACTTAGAAAGCGATTCTAAAAGGGTTCTTGATGAGGCTGTTATGTTCAGGACTGGTTAAACGAGCCCTTTCGCCTCCTGGATGGCCTCTCCTGAACTTTGGAGCGAGTAGTGTTAGCTGTGGCAGTGGTACAAAGTCTCCCTACAGGACCAGGCGAAAAAAAAAATTCGAAATGCATCTCTGATTTGTTTAAGGGCTCTGGAGCATCGCAAAAGGACCTCGAACCTTTAAGCGTAAGAATGAGAACGTTCCCATATGTATTCTTCTAATTCTTGTGTATACAAGAACTGTTCGGTGCAAACGAGCGTTAAATCAAGCTGTATCTGTTACCGGTTTGATTTTATAGCTGAGATTCCAAGTTTCAAGTAGAGTTGTCAGACGTTTTATAAATTGACCACCCATAAGCCACGCCGCGCTGCTGCTCACGACCCACAGGGGGTCTCAAACAAACCTAATCCTGGCGACAAACGGTGTTCGAATACATTTAAGTCATTCATCATCCGTACATATTTCTGTGATGCCTTCTTGTGAAAAAAAAAAAAAAAAAAAACTTTAGCGACCAGCCAAAAGGATCCCCTCTGTTTCAGGTCAAAGGGCAAACCCTCAAATTTGAAATGCAGTGTATAACACGAAGATGAAAGTACATAAATAGATGGCAAATACGCTGTGCTGAAAGCTTGCAGCTCCATCTCATGGGCTGAGAAGAATTTATTCTTACGCACAGTTACGGGCACGTAGTAAAAAAAATAAATAAATAAGACTAAATAGCGTTCGATAGGAAGATGGAAGGGGAAAAAGAGCCCTGGTGTGTTATTAGTGTTTGAGCAGCACAAGTGTTGGAAATGTGTCTTTTATTGCTCATGCACCTTCAGGTCAGATGTGTGTAATGTGTGTGTGTGTGAAACACTTTTCTGCGAGGCCCTTTAAAACACTTACGAAAATTAGAACCATTAGCTTTACAACAGGATACACAACACACACGACAGATCAACACCTCGTAGCCTTAAGGCTCGGTATTTGCTTTATGATTTTTTTAAGGCTGTAAAGTGGCCGTCAGCTGTCATCAGTGTGAACCAGAGCCTGTCATCATGTGGGTCAGGCAGACTGTATGAGTTACACAGATGACGAGGCCTTGTGAGGGTTTTTTCATTAAGGTGTGCAGCCCGAAGGAAATCTAAAAAGAATGTGTTGATCTGTGTGATGACAGACTCGGTCATTTATACATTCTTTCATTTTAAGTAATCGTTTTATTCTGGTGGGAGGGGGGGAGACTGGCAGCAAAAGCATCATACAGTCAGTCAGTTAAAAAAATTATTTAAAAAAAATTTAACATTAGGAACAAATGCACCACACCAACCCATGGTCCATATCTTAGTATTTTTTTTTTCTTAGTCTAATATCTTAGTAACTTTTTGATAAGTTTTGCTGTTTAAGTTTCGGGACAGAAGGCTTGTAAGGGGTAATATTTCCTAGTTTTCTATCATATGAAAGTATATGACTGATTTTTTTTTTTTATGTTAAGGACCAAGCTAACTCACTCACTCGTCATCTATAATGCTTTATCCTGTATACAGGGCTGGAGCCTATCCCAGAAGGCTTAGGGCACGAGGCGGGGTACAATCCATCACAGGGTACATACACATACTACAGGCAGGTTTCTTCCTATTACCATCTCGGGGAGTTTTTCCTTGCCACCATCACCGTCATCCTCGGCTTGTTCGACAGTCTTGTGAAATTTGATTCATACACACTCACGTTTCATAGGAACCTAAATAATTCTTTTGATTTCGTAAAGCTGCTTTGCGACAATGACAATTGTTAAAAGCGCTATACAAATAAATTTGAATTTCATTTAATTGAATTTGTATATGTACTGTATATACACTGTCTGGCTAAAAAAAGTTGTCCTTTTCAAAGGGGGCCAAATGATTAATCAAAGAAAACAGCCAAGATGGTTTTAAATTACTGGAGCTGGGTCGAGAACCCTCTGACATCTGTAAAACATGGCAGGATAGTGCTGAACCACCAACTTTGTAGAAAAAATGTGGTCAGAAGATTCATGATGGAGGTCACTTAAACACTTAGTGAAATTGCATAGAACAAGAACTTAGAGTTTTGAGGCTGTATAAAAATAAGAAATTCACTTGTTAGTGAGCCTAATAAAAATTTTTTTTAAATAATTAAAAATAATTTTCTAAAAGCTGACCTGGGTCAGTGTTTCATGTTTAAATCCCTGATGTAAAAAATATCTGTACACATACTACACTATATACACTATTCTATTTGTTAGTATGCTTAAGGAAGCATTTTAAGAATAAAATACTTTTTATACTTTTATTTAATTAAAAGTACAACTATTCGGGTATTCATAGTTGATTTATTTTGTTTCGTTGGTACAGTATTTTAAAAAAGGTCACCGAGTTCATTCGGTGAGGGGCGTTCAAGTCAAACCAGGACTTGTGATGTGTGATGTAATTTCTAATAAAAGAAGACATAAAAACCACTTGACATTTACAGACTTCAGGCACAGTACAGCGATGAGACTCTTAGCCGCAGTAAAACGTTTGAATGGTACAAACGTCTCACAGATGTACATCCTGACTTCACTTCAATTTCCACATATTCAGGCCATTAAAGGAATTCCTGGGAGGCCGGTGTTTTAGACGTGAAACAGACAGTTTGATCATGGATCTTTTTTTTTTTTATGTTAAGGACTAAGCCAACACACTCACTCACCCGTTGTTTTTACCACTTTATCCTGTATACAGGGTCTAAGTCTATGCCAGGGGACTGAGGACACAGGGAGGAGGGGGACACCCTGGACAAGGTGCCAATCCATTGCAGGGTACACACCCTTTCACACACTAAAGGCAGTTTAACACCAGTCAACCTCCTGTAATCTGCATGTCTTTAGACTATGGGAGAAAACCAAAGTATAATTTTGTACTTAATCCACTATTTTATGCTTATGCTCTAATATAACCCTTTTTATTGTTTGATATTTTATCCCCTTATGCTTATGTTTAAATGAAAGTGATCTGTAAATGATTTAGTATGAATTACTATTAATATAAATATTCACAACTGTTTGTTGAGTGCTCATTTATTCTTTATTTCTTCTGTAGGAGTTAAATATCCTAATGTCTTAAGATTTCTTAATATTTTGAGAGTAAATAGCACTTAGATGATAAACAAATGGTTACTGTGCCTTTGCCTAAGAATAAATGACATCATTGCAAAGTGCATCTTAATAATTAATTGCTATAACCTCTACAAACTATATGTTTTAACTAATTATTACTATTTCACTTGAATAGTACGGTATGTGTCAAAAATATGTTTTTTGTTTTTTTTCTGATAAAACCAATAACTTTTTTTCATACATAGCGTATAATAATTTATGTTTCATGTAAAAGTCAGTCATGCCTATCCTACATATCTTGGATTCCCCAGAGTATGTTAGAACATATACATATTTTATATGAATAGATTAGGAGCCCAGCCACTGAAGTCAATCCTAATTAGCTCATAAAGTTCAGGAAAGACAGAGGACGTTGTAGCCACAGAGGAGTCATTCCAAAGCTAAGGTGTTTGTCTTTTTCTAAAATAGTCAGCATGCCAAGAAATTAGAGGTGGACAAAAAGCAGCATTAGTAGAATTACAATAAAATAAACAGCAGAGTGAGAGTTTTATAAAGCCAGCCAAAAGTTAGAGTGGTTGTGAGTGGTTGTGTTTGTTACCACGACAAATGTATGGGCCTATGCCAGTACTCCCCATGGGTTGAAAAACACATAATTGTGGTCTTAGAGGTTATTTGCACAGTACAACCCTTCATACCGATATTCCTGTATGCATTACAAAACAGGTCTCTGAGCTAATGGCGCATACGGATCGATTTTCCTCATAACGCATTTCATCAAACCACAAATGCAATTCCATTTAACAGCGCAATTTTTCACCGTGACACCCAATATTCGTGACAAATAAGTTCCATTTAATGTGTTCATGGACGAGCCAAATTAAGATTGATAAAGAAACTCGACGTGTGTAGGGAGAGCAGTTAGAGAGAATGCAAACGAATGCTCGGTCGGGTCATAGGTAAGTTCGCCCTGAAGAAAGTGCTAGTAAAAGGGTGAAAGGCCATGATGACTAAACATCTCCTTTTATCACTTCCAGGCCATTATCAGGTTTAAAAACACCAAGCTTTGAAGTAAAGGAAACACATCTTTTGGCATGGAATCTAAAACATGCAAGGAAGCCGTTCTCCTTTGTCACCTTCACTCTCTCTCAGGCTCAGCCAACACGGTCCAGATTGCAAAGACAGAAAGTTCACGGATTCACAGCTTGAAGGTGATGTTACTGGAGCACACTGACTGAATACTCGCTCTGTTTGCCTAGTTCCATTTAAAAATATTTGCTCACATTGTCACCAGTACTGAGTTTATGGCTTCAGAGAATGCATGTGAAAGCACAACCTAAAGAGGAACGTCTGAAAACCATAACCACCTGGGTCAACGTGTCTGAACCTTTGAGTCCGTAACTCTTACTAATGAGACAGTTATGGCAGAGAGCGTTTCAGCATGAGCTCAATATATTTGCATGCATATATAAGTTGTTCGCCTTGTACAACATCTCTAACTATTTCTTTAACCCGTTTTTGTTTCCAGTAATACCTTCATGGAGAGACCTCAACCTAGTGTAATGTTCTCCTCCTGCTCATCTCAAACCAAATCATTGTGTTCCAATGATCTTTCACTGTTTCTCCAAGATGCCAAGTAAAGGCTCTAAATGTTTCTGCCTTTTCTAAGCACCTTCATACCATACTGTACAGTATGTTCTGCTGCTTCTGCCAAGAAAGTTCTCAACACATGGACGACAGCCTGATAAGCTTCTCCTGCCATGTTGGTTGGAACTTCTCGGCTACGCCACCCATTAGCTGTGACTGGCAGCTGAGGGTCATGAACACCAACTGGCTAACTCGTATATCCAGTGTACTCTCCATTAAACACACATGAGAATCCAAATGGCTAGAAGTGCTTAGTGCATGAGCCAGTCCTCCACTGCCACAGAGATGCATATAGCAATCATGAGTCAGGATAAACCACTGACCCTTTATCATCCCCAGAGACATTACCATAATAAAATACCCTTCTGGGGATTGTGCCATCGAACAGCTATAAATCCCGAGCAGAACACACTGTTAGCAATGGATAAAATGGGCCATAATGACTTTCTCTCTGGTCGTTATACCTTCAGAGGAATTCTAGTCTAAGGCCAGCAGCTTTGTGAGAGACCTGGGCAGATCATAATGTATGAAGTGTTAGCAGAAATGTGGTTTAAACGTTGTGCCTTAAACGCTGTGTGTTCGTATCTATTACTGATGCACAGAAAAGTCTCATTTAGCTCCATAGAACTACGTAAAGACATATGATTTGCTGTTCTGGGATGATTCATACCATCCTGTGAAATCCACCACTGAAATGTTAAAAAACAGTATTAACACAGATTGAAAAATAAATCCGACATATAGAGAGCCAAAATGATCAGTCTACATAAAGCAAGGGGAAGCGGCAGTGGCACAGGAAATAAAATAATGCAGTTGGTTGTTTGTGTGTGTGTATGTGTGTGTGTGTGTGTGTGTGTGTGTGTGTGTGTGTGTGTGTGTGTGTGTGTTTATGTTCACTATAAAAAAAGAAAGTAATACTTTTACGTAGTGATATAGATGTATTTGTTTGGCATATCCATAAATAGTCCTAACTCTCATCCTTATCCTAGTCCTAGACGTATTGTGGGCTTGCAGCTTGCAGTTAGAACAGTCACCTCGCACATCCAGAGTTGGGGTTCAAAACTCTCCTCCGATCTGTGGATGTAGAGTTTTCATGTTGTCCTTGTGTTTGGTGTGTTTCCTTCGGGTAGTCCGGATTCCTCCCACAGTCCAAAGGTTGTTGTCCAAAGATTGGTGTTTTCAAACTGCCCATAGTGCTTGTGCCCTATAATGTATTGGCACCACATCCAGGGTGTTGATTGCCTCGTGCCTGGAATAGCCACCAATGAGTTCCAACAACCTATCACTTACACGAACTGAATGTTTTTAAGGCCATATACCTTGAAAAATGAGAATATCATAAAAAAGGTTTTTTTCTTTCGGAATTTAATTTTAATAGAGAAACTTATATTCTAGATTCATTACACATAAAATACAGTATTGCAATCATTTTTGCTTTCATTTCAATGATTACAGCTTACAGGTCTTGTTATTAGGCTTACGGCTGTTCCCGTCGAGGAGTCACCAGAGCGGACCATCTGATCTGCATACAACCTGGCACAGATTTTACGTCCGATGTTCTTTCTGATGCAACCCTCCCATTTTATCTGGGCCTGAGACCAGCACTGCATCTACTGGCTGGGGTTTGGACGTTGGGTGGGCTTTGAACTCTTGCTTACAGTACTGTATGTCAGACAAAAAAACCTACCATTCAGCCACCAATGCTCAGTGCTTACAGCTCATGAAAATCAAAAATCCAATATCAAAAATCATGTATTTATAAGTCAAGTTCAGTACATGCATGGAGAAGGCTGTTGACCTGACAATTTTCCAGAAGCTGATGGACACCCTCTATAAGGAGCATGAACTGGCTGTTTACAGACTGCTGTATCAAAGCAAATTCATGGGAAGTTGACTGGTGGGAAAAAGTGTTGTAGGAAAAGGTGCACAAGAACAGGAAAAAACGACAGCTTTAAGAATAAAAGTCAATTCAAAACTTCAGGAAAGCTTCACAAGTACTTAAGTAAGGCTGGAGTCAGTGCATCGAGAGCCACACCATCGATGCATCAAGAGCAACTCACCTGACCCGAAATCTATAGATAATAGATGGGCTATTGTCGAGAGGAAGATGAGAGGCATCCAACCCAACAATACTGAAGCTGAAGTTTGCTATCAAAGTAACCTGATCTTGAACAATGCCTCAGCAGTGCCACATGCTGATCGCCTCCATGCCATGCTGCACTGATGCAGTAATTCATGGTAAAGCCCTGATTAGAATTTCTGTTGTGTAAGCCCCATTGTGATTGAACTAGGAAATATTCTAACATTTTGAGATACTGGACGTTTGTTCATTTTTATGAGCTGTTAGCTGTAATCAACATTAAAAAAAAAGTTGGAATATTTCACTTTACATGGACTCAATTTAGAATATATGAGTTTCACTTTTTTAATTAAATTATGGGGAAAACTTTATAATATTCCAATTTTTAAGGTGCACTATATAACATTCAATCACTAAATAAACAAATATGTTGTTTTAATCCGCTGTCAATTAGCTTCAAAATAGTTTTAGAAAAAAAAAAAGAATTAAACTATCTACTATTAATAATCTTGATATACGTATTATACCTAAACCTAAATTATTTTAGTGAAGGTTTATTTGTCTGAGCGTATAATCTACCTTTGGTGTTGTGGCTGGGATTAAAGAATAGACTGGTGATGTGCACTGAATACTAGTGCAGGCCTTAAAGGAATTGTGTGAAAGGAGAGAGCTTTGGGTCATGGGAGACATGTAGCTGTGGCTTTGTGCTGGGGTCACGAGGCCTGACACGCTCTCACCCAGTTGGCAGCCGATTCTGCTTCATATTCTCAGCCTCAGCTCCAAGAGGCTTGATTGGCAGGGCTGTGAATAGCCATTTGTAATTGACTTCTGTGTATTTCTTATTCAGCTTTTAGCTCAATCTAAATGAGATGTCGGTCCAAAAAGCCACATTCCTTTCTGTAGGGCTGATTTAACTCTTTATCATTGTAATGAGCAAGTACCATGCCAGCTAATCCTTCAAAAATTACAGAGCAAATTTTAGTAGCATTCTTTATGGATTTATATATTATAAGACAACATGAAAACTGGGTGCTTTCTTAAAATCATGTTAGCTCACGTCATTGGTCTGATTGTGCATGATTAATTTATATTAACCATATGAAAAAGAAAAGTATGTACTTTACCAATTATCTCCCAATAAAAATGACATATTTTTAAAGAACCTTTTTTTCTTTTCATCAATTTATAAATCCAACCCGCATTCTGGGCCTGTTTTTTTTTCCCCCACTAGTTTTTTTTTCATTAATAAGTGCCTTTACCTTCTTCATAGGATTGGCTCGAATGTGACATACCAGAGGCAAAAAAATGAATAGAAGTAAAGCTCTTAAATACTTTGCATAGATGGCAGTGAGCAAAGGTTAAAAATGTTCACATGACCTGAAATAAAAAAATAGTTTTTTTCTTCCTTTTTACTTTTAAGCACACATTAACAGTCTGTATCATTAAGTATGATTGAGATATAGTCAAATAGTCAGTTGTTTTCTATATTCTATATACAAGGTGGATAAAAAATCTGGTTCCTTAGGTTATAAAAGAAGAATAGTAAATAAATAAATACATACATTTTCAGATAATGGTCAAATTTATTATGTAACGCCCTCTGAATCTGTGGCACTTGTGTATATGCAATACAAGAACATTTCTTATTGTATCAGAGCTGATGTTACATGCAGAGGTCATTCCCCCCTCCAGTCCAGCAGTTGTTCTTGGCCGACTCTGATAAACTCCTGACTTCTGATGATCCCAAAGAAAAAAAGTCAAGAAGTGTTCCGTCTGTTTTTATTTGATCTTCTGATAAGTTTTAAAGTAATTTTGGGCCTGAAATAAATATAAAAATATTAAAAAAAAAAAATTAAAAGAAAAAATGCCTGTGTATCCAGACTTGTGGGACACCTTGTATATACATAGTATAAAATTAGCATTTTCACAGACCAATGAAAAAAATTTTTCCCAGCCTCCACACACACATTAAACAGCACCACAAGCATGCACCAGCAAGATGGAATAATCTTTAGAAAAGAAAAAAAAAGTATGTGGCAGTTTGTTGACAGAAATTTTTGTCTCACCCTGACAAACTGACATTCGATCTTTAAGCGGAAATCTCTGGTTTCACAAGAAACACATCTTTCTCATCAAAAACCAGAGAAGCAAGGATGTTGTAAAGACAGACTGTAGAAAGAGGCTAGCAACTAGATCAGACTCAATGTTTGTTTTGAAACACCTACTTTTCACAAGCCATTCAAACTCTGATGGATGTAACCAAAGTCCCGCCCATACAAACATACCATATGTCACTTTTTGGAGGAAAAATGTGTTTGAAATGTGTGAATCTATTAAAAGCAGAAATTCATACTTAACAGTTTAAACTATTTTAATGGAAGCAGGAATATTTGAACAGATTGACAGCAAAATGAGATAACTCCTTTTTACTTTTGCAGCTTTAAAAAGAAAGTTTGTTTCTTTTTTAAAATAAAGCAAAGTAGTATTTTTGTGCATGTTTTTCTTGAGCCATGAAGTTGTTAAAAAAAGCACAAATACAAAAATATTATGTTAAAATTGTTTTGATTATATCCGTGTGAACGTTGTGTGATTTTGAAAAACACCACAACTCCACCTCGGGCTTTTTTGTAACAATGGAAAACTCAGCTTGCGGTTGTGTCTGTGGTCATTTAAGTATACAGTTAAGTATTAATAATATATTGGTCGTGTTTTTTTTTATATATGATAAAGCAAACTTATACTTTGGTTCTGTTTTTGTAGAGAGTCACTGGCAGCGAATTGAAACAATGAGAAGTGTTGAGATTGGCTGTATAATAACAATGATGATTGAAAAGAAGAAACAAAAACAATACCAAACTTCAGTTTAAAGCATCATCAGCCTCCTCTAACAGCTTTAGTTTTACGTTTGGAGTTGATAACAGCATCTTATTATAGTAAGGATATTTGCCATATAAGGTCCATTTATGCATTGTTCAGTTGCATCCTTATGTCTAACGTCCCATATAAACTATTATAATACAGTTTAAAAAATCCAAATGGAGGATGGAACAGAAGCAGGAATAGCAAATGCCATAACTTCCCACACACAGGCCTCATGCATAATGAGTATAATGAGAGTTGTAGCATTATATCTTTGTTTGATTTTCTTTTGAAATTATTGACAAAATTTACATCATAGCTTCCAAATGTAGCAAAACCAGTTAGAGGAGGAGCAAGAGGGTACCTTTAGTTTATTAATGCTGTAATAACTGCAGTGGCAATAACAGAGCAAAACTTCCTGTTTCCTAGCTTCAACATTCTCCAAAAATCCATTGAGTGCATTTGGATCACTCACTGAAACTGCTATTTAGCAAAGCTGCTATTTCCACTACACCGATCCAGTGACAGAAGGAAGTGATGTGGTTTGCTTTTCAGGAAGCTTCCGCTTTTGCACTGAAATGCAGCCGTCATGTTCTGCATCTAAAAGAAGGATATGTAGCAGTTTTTAAATTCTAAATTGTGTTATAGTTAACCCTGAGCACCAGAGAAAAATTATTTGGCGAGTCCAAAAAAACAAAAAACAAAAAAAAACAGCATTTTGCTGTTAAACTGTTGCCTTGAATTCTTGAATGCTATTGAGAATTTATTAAAGAACCAACTGCCGGCCTTCCAAACTGTATAACAATGTACTGTATAAGATTAAGAAAAAATCATAAGAATAAGATGAAAGATTTTTTGATCACATGAAAACTATACTAAATGAGTATAGAGTTATAGGGGAAGTAGATCTGGAACAGACATAAAGCCCTGGAACCGTCACTAGGGACGGGTACTATTTTTGGAGTCACATGGGAAACACAGCAGTAAGTTTAAAGTCATGGAAATATGATTAAAAATGTTATATAGGTTATTTTAAACACATGATAAGTTAATAGGGTGTTAGTTTAAGCCCATGACTCTGTAAGAATAGCACAAACCCGCTGTGATGTACGGTAACAGTGCTTTACTGAATGATAAGATAAATCAAAAATAGATAGACTGCATTTAGATAGAGCTGAGGGCTCAGTTTATCCACGACGCTCATGTGAAGCCACTGTGCCAACTCAGCGCAGATGCCAACCACCCATTAAAGATTAATTGTGTTGTGGAATCAACTCTTGATTAACTGTACAGTAGGTGTCTTGGGAATTGAAATTTGATTACTTTTGCCATATGCCACTCTCTTTTTTAGGCCTCAGATAGCTGTCATTCCTGTTCGCAGGTTTTCCCTTGTAAAGCTCTAAAGCTTTATTAACACCTGACGCAATGACCTGAACACCAGTTGAGGCTTCCAAAAATTTTTTTTTCTTCAAACTATATATACACACACAAACACACACACACACATATACATAATGGCTGTCAATATTAACACATTAACATGCATGTGATTCATCTAGAAATGTTAAATGCATTACTATTGTTTTATGCAAATTAAATTATATGACCCAAATGGTTTCCCATAATCCCAGTGTCATTACCCCCTCTGTCCTCTAGACCGGTCTGACTCGTCCTGGTGTACTGCTTCTGGTTGGAGATCCCGTCACATGGATGCCCCGTGTGGTCTGTCTGGGATGCATGAGGTGACTGGGGACGGTTCCACTTTTCCACTAAGACGGTCCTGTCCTCGGCTGATACAGACAGCTGTTCTCTGAGGACTTGTGACTTCAGTCGCTCGATAGTTCAAAACTGGAGTCTACAGTACCTAAGCCTCCGATAACAAACTGGACTCCATTTTAACTTTAACACATCTCCTGTTATACTGAACTTCCAGTCTCACACACTATGATGCAGATCAACCCCTGCTACCTGTTGCCCCCAGATGAGGATGGGTTCCCTGTTGAGTCCGGTTCCTCTCAAGTTTTTTTTTTTTTTCCCCTATTGCCATCTCAGGGAGTTTTTTCTTGCCACTGTCCTCCTCGGCTTGTTCATCAGGGACAGTCTTATTATTTTGATTCTTACACATTCACATTTTATACGAACTTAAATAATTCTTTTGATTGTGTAAAGCTGCTTTGAATTAAATTGATTTACCAAGCTGCATGTAATAACTGCACATTTTACGCAGATAATAAGTATCACATCAACAGGTGGCAAGTTTCATTATAAAAAGCTTCTAGGTGGAAGTTTGGATAAAAACCAAGTTGTGTGTTTAAGCTACGCTCAAGGCCGAACAATTTTTACAAGAATACATTAACTTCAAGATGTTGGGGTGGTGGTTTAGATGGCTAGGGCTCTATGTCTTTTAAGTTGTTTTTTGGATCTGAGGATCCGGGTTCGAGCCCCGACATCGTGTTGCCACACCCCATACTACCCAGGCACTGCATAAAGTGTCGGTCCTGTTTAAGAGATTTTTATTTTAACATGTGTTAAATGTTATTGTTTGAGATGTTATTAAACTGCATAATCTGTTTCCAGTTTGTCATGCATTGATTTAAACATTGCATGTTTAGAATAAAAGTAAATCTAAGTATTTTAAAATTTATATTTATAGACTAATATGTCTGTGATTTATCTGTATCTATCTATATATTAATAGATATAACCCTAATGTTACACACACGCACAGCCTAGCAGCTCTGGTTCAATCCTGTTTTCTAAAGGTCTGCAAGTGTTTCTTTCTTTCTTTCTTTCTTTAATCTCCTCCCACTTCCCAAAAATATGCTGGTAGGTGAACTGATGATTGGAAATTGCTCTTACATGTGAAAAAGATGACAAGTAAGAGTTTCTTTGCTTGTGTGTGTGTGTGTGTGTGTGTGTGTGTGTGTGTGTGTGTGTGTGTGTGTGTGTGTGTGTGTGTGTGCGTGTGTGTGTGTGTGCGTGTGTGTGTGTGTGCGTGTGTGTGTGTGTGTGTGTGTGTGTACCTGCGCTAGACACACCCGACAAAGGAACCTTCATCTTATCAGAAACCTAATTGAAACAGAATTGGGTGTCACATCCTACCATAAGAATTTAATAGCTATATCTAAAACAATAGAACTATGGTTACCTGAATTTGTTAGACTAATACTAATACCAGCAAATCCTAGTAATGAGGCTTCTTAATTTATCTGTAATGACTTCAAGCTGGACTGCATTAACGGCAATTCTTACAGGGGTGTTTCGAAAGGACGGGGGGTCTCCTGCTCACCACTGGCACCTTCACCCTCCAGGTGCCAGGGTGTGTACATGAGTGCGCTTGATCGATGGGCGGGCGCTTAACCCAGACACCCTCGTCCTGGTCGGAAATCCAAACTTAATATTAAAAAAGAACAGCGGTAGATTTAAACCTATCCTGTCTCTTTCATTAACCTGTGTTAACCCAATCACAAACGAGAGCTCAAAGCTCTCTCAAGTATCGCAGTGATCCGTTGCACCCACCCACCCACCCACCCACACATGCGTGGTCCATTCCTACGGGGACCGCCGCCACAGCCGTACGTCATCCCTGTCTCCCCTGCCTTCCAGCTCATGCATAGAGCCATGGCATCTGCCTTAGAGCGCTAATTTCAGCCCCGGCTCTGAAAGAAGCCATTGTGTGCCGCGAAGCAACCTGGTCTCTGTGAAGTGTCACAGGAGCAGGACCTGTGTTTTTATCTGAAGCAGAAATGGTTTCCAGATTCCTACTGGTTTGGAGAGGAGAGGCAAAATGATTTGTGAACACATGCTCCACTTATGAGGCTTAAATATTAATAGGGATCCTCCAAGCTGGCAATTAGTCTCTAATGACAGCATGTAATTCCTTTTACTTATCTGCTTGAATGGTTCTGACTTTGGTTCTGCCATTGAACTGGATCATTATTTAAAAGGGAAAAAAAAAAGTCACTTTTAATGGGGGTGGGGGAAATGGTTTGCCCTGTCTAGGATGACTGATTGGACTATCAACGTTGCACTAAGTGGAGTTTAGATTGATTATTATAATTTATTACAACCAGACATTTAGAAAGAAACACCACCACTGTATTTGAACAAATGCTCTAACAAAGAGAAAACGCAATGTGTTTTAAAAGGGTAAATCAGTAGCAGATGGGTAAGTCTCAACATAATTTAAAGAGAAAACTAATAGTCCTCATTATGGACATTTAAACCGCCTCTAGGCAGATAAAGAATACGATTGAGAGACTGTTTTGTGGACATCTGAACATTTTGCAATGAGTTAGCCCTACCTTATTGTTCTTAGCCTTTAAAGTGGAAACTCATAAGAGAAAAAAAAAAGGAAAAACATGCAAATGAAGAAAGACTGACTGTAATCGAATCAGGTCATGTAGCTACGGTGTTTATTAGTAAAGACCTTACACAGAATACACATCACGCTATCTCTTTCTTGATTGTGCATGGTCATGGGGAGTGTAATTCTCTCCCTCTTAAGAGTATTGACAAGAATGTGGCAACTGATAGCAGGTTCACGGGATCACTGCGTTGAGGCTCGGAGGGACTTGAGCACACGGTAACTGATGGAGAGGAAGATGTCTAACAGCGCAACCTTTTCTCTTTGATCACGTTTTAAAACCATGTAATGACACTTTCCTAATCAGACAGCTCTGCCTGAAGATAGCACAGTATCAGGAATAAGGAGATCTTATGCTAATGCGATTTTTTTCTTTCTTTCAGGTCAATACTTCATCGTGTAACAATCTGAGACTTGCTTGTGCACTTACCAAAACATGAAAGGGAGCAGAAGGTGGGCGGAAGGTAACGGAGTACATTAATTTTGTTTCTATCTGTACTTCACTTGAGTGGATTTTTTAGAGTAAACTTTCTTACTTTTACTCCTCTACTTACTACTATTCAAGAAATATCTGTACTTCTAATGGGTGGCACGGTGGTGTAGTGGTTAGCACTGTCGCCTTGCACCTCCAGGGTCCAGGTTCGATTCCCAGCCAGGCTCGATTCCTATCCCTGTGTGCATGGAGTTTGCATGTTCTCCCTGTGCTTGGTGTGTTTCCTCCGGTGTCCTTTCACAGTCCAAAGATATGCAGGTTAGGTTAGGTAACTAATTGGCATTTTTAAATTGCCTGTAGTGTGTGAATGGGTGTATGAGTGTGTGTGCCCTGCGATGGATTGGCACCCTTTCCAGGGTGTACCCTGCCTTGTGCCCCAAGTCTCCTGGGGTAGGATCCAGGACCCCCGCGACCCTGATTACAGGATAAAGCGGTATAGAAGGTGAGAGAGTGAGTGTACTTCTACTTAACTTCATTTCTGCACGGCAACAGATGTTTGAAATGAGATGAGAAGCTTGTCGTAGATATCGCCAGAATCGGCACATCCACATTCGGGAACCAGAGACGGGATTCTACTGTGAGCTAAAGCAAGCCCTGTAACCATTTGAAGATGACTACTTTTGGATGCCATAGCGCTTGGACCCCATTGTTTTCCTAAAAATTACTTTTTTCACCATTTTGGGGGTCTTACCATGCTCAAAAACTCATGAAACCTCAACAGGCAGTCAATTATTTTGTGTCGTTTGCCAAAATGCACTCAAAGGAATTTGATATACTCGTCCTAGGGTATATCATCGCCAACAAACCGGGTCTATGTGACCTAAAGACATTGAGGATGCAAAATTGCAAAGGAAATTTAGATTTTTCAAACGAGTCAGCCATGATGATGCCTTAAACTTAAAGCGAAAAGTGGTTAATAACTTCTGTGGGACATCATATTGAGTGGCATCATAGTGCGATGCTTTTTTCCAGCATCTGGGGCTTTTTAGAGGTCTACAGTAAATATAAAATTCCCCTTTTCTAAAATTATGTCATAATGGTATTGAAATATCCCCTTTAAATGCATGTGCCCACTTTGCCTGCAGTTTTTCTCTTGTTCCCAGGTGGTGATGGTGCAGGGTGCTTGGGCCCACTCATTGCTGCTGGCAAGTATATATTTTTTTCCCTATAACCTTCCCTCGAGTGTACATGTAAATGGAGGAGAACTTCTACTTGAGTAATATTTGACCTAGGGAATATACATGTACTCAAGCTCAGGATTTTTGCACTTTGCCCAATTTTGAAAGGGAGTCTCAATAATCCAGAGTGTACATATACATGTTCACATTTGAATTGAAATCCGAAAGTACCGCCCGCAATGACGCATGCAATCTATTTATCTTTTTATCTGCACTCAGACATGAACAAATACACAAACGCATGCATACAATCTGAATCCCACAGCTGTGTGTGTGTGTGTGTGTGTGTGTGTGTGTGTGTGTGTGTGTGTGTGTGTGTTGAATCCCAACATTTCATTCTTATTTGGTCACATCAGACAGATCTGTTTTCATCCATTTGGACTAAAGTTAGCCAAAATTTAACGGTGGCAACAATCCCCTAAGGAGCAAAGTGAGTCAAAACACATTGTAAGAACAAGCAAAAGATTTTTTTTTTTTTTATCTAACCTTTGTGATGCTGATATTTGCTAAACCACAAATTAGAAACCGATCTTCGTGATGAATATATCTGGAGGAATGTAAAGAAAACATATTTCACAAGTAAAGAAAATTCAGTCCGACAGTGCAATAGGAGACATCCAGAGAATCGTTTCCCTCGCTATCTTAATGTCAGATGAGTAAATTTACCGCAAATGAGGTCAAGTATTGATATGCAGAGATGGAGCTGGCTCTGATTAAAGACCCTTAAGAATTAGGATTAGGTACTGCAGGGCCGGACCTGACGTAATTGGCTAGACAGCGTGCTTTATCAGCGCTGCAATGTCCTTCACCCGAGCCCGACTCATCTCTAGCCTTAATTTTAACCCGGAGTCTCTGAATACCATCTCATCAGCTGGAGCGTGTGCGGCCTGATTGACTGAAGGACATTAAAGGCACTTTACAAGTTCAAAACGAGCCTCTGAGGTGTTCACAAACAGTCACATTATGCAAATGCATCTGTTATCTAATCTAGCGGTAATGTCTTATGAGTGCTGTTTTGCGATCAAAGCAGGCAGTGTGATTCCTCTGTGACCCCCGTCAGGAACCGGAGTTGGCCGGGGCCTACCCTTAGAGGACCATCCATCATTTCTGTACTTTATCTTAAAAAAAAAAAAAAAAAAAAAAAAGGTGATGGTGAAACTAAACAGAAATACAACTGAAAAAACAGCAGCTATGTAAATAGTTAAGTACTTAGCAGTCGAGCAGTGAATCACAGATCAGTCATGTGGACACAATGTAGCTTAGCTAAATAATAATAATAATAATAATAATAATAATAATTTACAAAAAAAAAAAAAAAAAAAAAAAACAGTGACTAATTCAGGATGAAACTGTTTTGCTGCCTGAGTAATGTGGCCTGAGCCGACATACATCCCACATCTAAAAGATTTCCTTAACGATAAGCTCACCTGCTGCTGTCTGCACGGAAAGCGGAAGACAAGCGATTCAAGCTCACTCAAGCACGGCATCTCTTCCGTCTGTACGCGTCCCACGATCCATAAACCACGTTCATAGCAAGTCAACCTACAGCAAAGGAAGCGCACGAGCCAGACGGGCAGATAAATCGTTTTATCGCCATTCTCTCCGTCGACGTTCATCACCTCTGTAGGAATGGAACCGTTGTACAGTAGACGCGGGGTCGTGTATGGGTGTTGTTGAGATGGAAAAAAAGTGCTGGGATAAACTTTAATGGAGGAAGATAAGGCTTTGATGTTTTGATTTATTACACTTCTGGAACAGATTCCAACAGGCCCGGTGCATCAGCTCTGGAGGACTGTTAATATAAGTCGAGCCAAGAGATAGTAGCTGATTGATTTAGAGGATTAATAATACGCTAATGAGATTCAAACCTTTTTTTCCCGAGGGTCTTTAGGTACACCTGAGGCCGGCATAGCTGTGATGTTTGCCAGGGCGTTGATTAAGATTTATATTCATATGGACATAATGGAGAATTCAACAGTAATTTCTTTGTAAAATAGTATACTGTATATTAAGTTGTGAGAAAATATTTTGTTAGACAATTATGGTTGAGGAAAAAGGTGCAGGTACACCCCTTCCCTTAAATGTAAAAAGGGTGAGAAAAAAAGGGAGAAAAAAACAAAACAGATCCACTTCTCTGGCTATGTCTATTCATGTGCCACTTACACTATACACTTGCAAGGACACACTGATACGTATGTTAAAGTGTCACACTGCCTTTTACTGGCCAGACCTGAAACTACACCATCTGAGGATTTCGCAGAGATTTATTATTTGTTTTTCAGTGTTCAGAAAAGATGGACCTTTATATATAACAGGAACTGCGTGAATACCTAAATTCAATTTAAAATTTTAGATATGTTTAGTTAACTTAAGCTAAAGAGATAATCTGCTTCAGTGAGAGTGCTATTAAGCAGAAAAGCTGGCCGGCATGTTTGCGTGGGAAAGCTGCCTTGTTGGTGGCACCTAATGAGCTGTATCAGTGAGGATGCAGACGTCTCGTCTGCTGGAAGACGCTGTCATCACTCAGCACCAGAGCTGGGACACACTTGGGAGTCTGAGGAAAAGAGCGGCACCAGGGCAGCGTGGGTAGGGGGGTTACGGGGGATACGTCTGCATGGTTTATTGTGTCTGAATGTCAGCCTTTACAGAGGGAACGGAAAGAGTTCGGAGCTCAACCAAAGTCCTAACAGCAGCATGAAAAAGAAAGAGAAGCGGGATCCTGTACTTTTTTCCGTTAAAATCCAGCGAGAAAGACGTTACAATAACACCTCAGGAAATAGCTGAGCTTTCTAGACACCTCAAAGAACTCGACCCACACACATTTATTCAGAACATTCTGCCTTCGTGCTTTTGCTCGCAAAGATTTAATGGTGTTTTTTTTTTTTTTTTTTTTTTGGAATTCTAAATTTTTGGCAAGTTACAGTATGTTTAATGTTTAAATGAAATTTGCTGGTCATTATGGTAATTTTATTCAATTTCACATTGTTGTAAATCAATCAATCAATAAATAAATAAATCCTCTTCTATACCAATATGTTTTTATTCTTCCTGGTCTCAACCACTGGAATAGAAAAAAAAAACATTTTAATGTTGACCACTCCCATTTTCCGTTTGCCTTTTTGAGATGATGTGCCCAAGGAAGACTAACTGAATCACCCTGTGGGATATGATCATTTAGTATAAAGCAATAATTCATAATCTGTGTGCTGTCTTACCTGGAGAGACGTCTGATGTATGCAGCAGTAGAGAAGCATCGCTTTTTCATAACCTTGTGCATGCACATGATGTACAGTACATGATGTGTATGAGTAAACTCATATCATCGTCTATACCGCTTTATTCTGTATTCAGGGTTGCGGGGGGCAACCCAGGTTTGCCCCAGAAGGCTTTGGACACGAGGTGGGCTACACCCTGGACAGGGTGCCAATCCATCACAGGGCACACACAGTACGGGCAATTTGGAAACACTAATAAGCCTAACCTGCAGGTCTTTGGACTGTAGGAGGAAACCGGAGTACCCGGAGGGAACCCACTAAGCACAGAAAGAACATGCAAACTCCATGCACACAGAAACAGGAATCAAGCCTGGCCCGGAATCGAACTCGAACCCCAGATGTGCAAGGCGACAGTGCTAACCACTACACCACAATTACAGCCATAGTTTACAGCCATGCTGTAAACTATTTTTTAAAAATGCTATCCAAACTGTATATTTTAAGTGTTTATCAATTTACAAAATGCAAAGTGGGTGAGCAGAAAAAAAATCTAAATCAAATAAGTATTTGGTGTGACAGCACCAAGCAGGTGCTAATGATCATCAATTTGTCATGTCAGCTAGCAATGCCATTGTCTCCCAATACATACTGTATACTTCAAAATTGTAGTTGATTCTGTGAACACTCTTCTGCGTGGGAATTCATGCACATTCATTCTACAGAGCATTTATGAGGTCAGGCACTGATGTTGGATGAGAACACCAAGGTCTTACAATCTCCGTTCCAGTTCATCCCAAAGATGCTCGATGGGGTTGAGGTCAGGGCTCTGTGTTCGGGCCGGTCGAGTTCTTCCACACTGTATGCGTCAAACCATGTCTTTACAGTCCCTGCTTTTTTCACTGGGGCACAAACTGTTGCCACAAAGTCGGAAGTATAGCATTGTCCAAGATGTCCTAAAGCCTTAAAATCACCCTTCCCTGGGTATAAGGTGCCTAATGTATTTTTAAGAATCACAAAGACACGATCAGTGTTGAGGACCTTAGACGCAACGGTCAGCCAATGAAACTTAATGCAGCAGCTCTTGGCAGACACATCATGCTTACTTCCCTTCGACATTGGAAGTTCTATCAGCAACGAACTAGTGTAAACAACTAGGACCCAGGTGCACAATCTACTTTCTGGAGACGTCTGGCAAGAAGTGGCCTTCATGGAAGAATTGCAGCCCAAAAGCCAACCCTCCGATGTGGAAAGAAGGCTAAGCGACTCAACTATGTGTGAAAACATCGGAACTGGGGTGCATAAAAATGGCAGCAGGTGCTTTGGACTGACAAGTTAAAATTTAAATTTTTTTGGCTGTGGCAGGAGGTATTTTGTTTGCCAAAGGACTGGAGAGCGGTATAATAATGAGTGTCTGCAGGCAACAGTGAAGCATGGAGAAGGTTCATTGCAAGTCTAAGGCAGCATTTCTGCAAAGGGAGCTGGAGATTTGGTCAGGATTGATGGTGTTCTCAGTGCTGAGAATTACAGCAGATACTTATCTATCATGCAAAACCATCAGGGAGGCGTCAGATTGGCCCCAAATTTATTCCCCAGCAGGACAACAACCCCAAACATATAGCCAATGACATCAGAAACTATCTTCAGTGTAGAGAAGAACAAGGAGTCCTGCAAGTGATGGTTTGGCCCCCACAGAGCCCTGATCTCAACATTATATTAATTTATTTTCCTTTTTTTTTAAATTGCTAAAAATATACTATTACCAATTTTATTTTTTAAATCTTTTTCAAATTTGATAACGTTTCATCAATACAGCATTCTTTGACACTCTTTTGCACAGTAATAGAATATTTTAAAAAAATAATAGAATGTACACCTCAATTTGCCTAATCATACATAATTAGATTACATTGATACAATAAGCACTATATTATTATTATTATTATTATTATTATTGTGTATTGTTACTGCAGTGCTGCTTTGCATATACACACTATGCTTAAAGACATATTTATTTATAAATATCTCAACTGCAACCATTAATACTATTCTGGTCCCTGTGATAGTACTGCTAGTACAGATACATTTTTATTGCACTTTTATCCCCCTAACTGTGGTGTCAATAGAGTATTATTTGCATTAATACCCTCTGCTGCATTTGTAACTTACACATACAATGAAACAGTACTGTACTGCCTATTATCTACTGTGTTCTCACTCATACCGCTTATCCTGTATTCAGGGTTGCGAGGGCATAGTCTAACCCAGGATAGTCAGGTAGGCACTAGTTAGGGTACACCCTAAGCCAATAGATTGCAGGGCAGACACGCACACATCAGTCAGGCAATTAGCATACTAATTGTACATAGTTTCCAGACACACAATCAATAAAACTAAGTAATTTATTAATCTAGTCTTAGAACCTCTTCCATTTCTCGGTTTTCTAAATTTACTATGAATCCAGCAGCAAAGTATTAAATTGTTTTGACAGACCCTGAGCAAAATACTTTGGCAGAACCACCAAGCAATATAAGACAAACAAAAAAGGTTGGGTATTATATAGTACTACACAACCCTTTTATCAAACCAGGATTAAATCCACAGCCTTTTATAATGGACATCTAAGAAATTCATGTCTGTGTCTTGTGTATCTTGTGTCAGAGTCAGAGGACACGTCAAAAAACCTGCTTGGAAATTATTTGTGCTTGTATGCGACGTTGTTAGCCAGAGCGTGGATAATATTCCTAGAGACCCAGTGGAGACATTTGACCTTAAAGTTGTTTATCTGGTAAGACTACGTGCATCAGTATAGACGAATAAAGCCAAAAAAAAAAAAAAAAAGACAGGCACACTCATATGTGATGAAATTTTATAAAATTTTTACAATAAAAAAATGATTAAATGGGGCATATCTACTCTAACGTGAGCTCACAAGCTCATAGCACAGGACAGCCATAAACATCTTCAGTATTTATGTTCTGCCAGGACAGACCACCCTAATCCTGAGTCATACACTGTATCTGAATCAATTTCCCTTCTTCTCCATACAAAAGGAGTATTGCCAAAAACCTCAGTAGGAAAATGTATCAACTTTATAGCAGCTATAAATAATCAGTTCCTCCCCATTTTTTTTCCTTCGAATCTGATACAGAAAGAAAAAGAAACCTTCCTTTTTTTATTTAGAGCCTTTTTTTAATGTTACATAAATGTCTCTTTGCATAAAGCTTAAACACGTTAAATACATATCCAGTTAAAACACATATGAATGTGTTGTTGATATAGAAAACATCATATATGCACTAATTATAATATATAATTTTGTCTAATGTAAGCATATAAAATTATTTTATTTTGCTGCTTGTCAAACCAACCAAAACCCCTTTTCTTTTTTTAGGTTATCGTCACACACACCACAACATATGTCGGATTTGCACAATGTACAGTAATGCTTATATTATTATTATTATTTTTACATTCTAGCTCAATGCATATCAGCAGGTTTATAGAAGTATACATTCAGCAAGGGCTCATTTATAAAATCGTGACCATTTTGAGTGAGAATCTGGTCAAGATGCACAAGATGGCGCTCTTTTACTTCTCGGGTACGAGGGTGTGCACATTGCAACCTTCAGTTCAGTGCTGCTGCCGGACATAAAGCCTCATAGCGCATCACTTGTCGCTGAAATGAGCAATTTAACGGCATGTTGTGCAACTGCTGTGCATGTTATAAAATGTTGTGGGCCCTTGATAGCATCTGGTGCGCGCTCGATAGGCATCAGGTGTGCACATGACCGTATCTGGTGAGTATGAGATAATATCTCGTGAGGACATGATAAATCCTTTAAAAAAAACACCATGTTTTTTTCAGGTACTCAAATTACACCTGAGAATTCAGCTTTGGTATAATACACTCATCGGCCACTTCATTAGGTACAGCTTGTTAGTATTTGTTAGACTTGGGCCTCCTTTTGTCTTCAGAACTGCCTTAATTCAACAAGGTGCTGGAAACATTCCTTTTTTTTGTCCATATTGACATGAGGCCATCGCAAAGTCGCGACAGATTTGTTGGCTGCACGTCCATGATGCAAATCTCCCATTTCACCCCATCCTAAAGGTGCTCTATTGGATTGAGATCTGGTGACTGTGGAGGAGATTTGAGTACAGTGAACTTATTGTCATGTTCAAGAAACCAGTTTGAGATGATTTTAACTTTGTGACATGGTCATGGTAAGGAATGATGGGCAGGTACGGTGTGGCATTGAAATGATGCTCAATTGGTACTTAGGGGTCCAAAGGGTGCCAAGAAAATCTCCTTCAAACCATTACACCTCCTCCACCAGCTTGAAACGTTGATAACTGGCAGGATTGATCAATGCGTTCATCAAACTCATCATGTTTTTTTAAACTCCTGTCCAATGGTGAGCCCATGCAAACTATACTGTAGCATCAGTTTCCTGTACTTAGCTGACAAGAGCAGCACCAGGTGTCATCATCTTCTGTTGGAGCCATCTGCTTTAAGGTACAGTATGACATGTTGTGTATTCAGAGATGCTCTTCTGCATCCCTCATTTGTAATGAGATTATCTGGCCGTTCTCCTCTGACCTCTGGAATAAACAAGGTATTTTCACCTAGAGTACAATGGCTTACTGGATATTTTCTCGTTTTGTCTCGACATTGTCAAAGTCACCTGTTTTGCTTATTCTGATGCTCACTTTGATCTTGATCATGTCTACTGTACATGCCTTAATCCATTAAGTTGGCTGCCATGTGATTGGCTGATTAAGTATTTGAATTAAAGAACAGTTGAACAGGTGATAAAGATAACAACCTAAAGATAAAATGACCAATGAGTGTATATTACACACTACGCTTTTGCACAATGCGCCACCAAACAATACACACTATGACACAAAAGCCTAGTAATTTATTATCATCTTCACTTAAATCTTGAATGCTGTTCACAAAGTTTTAAAGCCAACAAATTGTTAGTGGTGTTCGAATATAAAAATATTAATTCTCTTTTAATAAAATTAATACAGTTTTTTTAAGGTTGCGGGTTGCATGTATGTTTGATGTTTAAATTGTTTACAACGTTGTCTAAATTAAGTCTGGAATCTCCTCCTGAGATCCCGTCTTATGTACCGTCTAAACAATAACTTGTTCAGGTGAATAAGGACACTCGTTCAGACACTGCGATAGTCACCACATTATTCCTTGTGCTTTATGACAGAATGAAGAACAACAAAAGCGGGAATGCTCCGATACGGAGAGGTGAAAGTTAGAAATGTGATAAAGATCAAGAACAGACAGCGATGAGATGTTTTTTTGGCACGGAGCGCAGAAAAGCAGGAATCCATAACATGCGCTGCACTCAACAGAGCTTTTGTGTTTACCTATAAAGGCCTGCTGAAATGACTGGGGCGGAGCTGAGGTGCGAGGAGACGTGGTGATCGGGGGGGAAATTCCCACAGGGGGATTCCTGTGGTTTAAGAAAAAATAAGAACCACCAAAAGACACAAAGACGAAAAGGAAGGATTATGGGGGGGGTATTTGTATGTCTGCCTCGTGTCCTCTTTCGTTCATTTATCACACCAGAGTGAATCTGGGAGGGGGAGGGTGGGGGATCCATATACTGTACGACTACTTTGGGTCACAGTCACCTCTGTTCCGCAAAGGCAGTTGGTATTATTTTAGTGTCCAAGACGTCAGGTTTCTGTGGTACTGTATCAAGAAAATTATGTCGCAGTTGCTCTCAACTTCTAATACACCACAAAATAATGAGCCCGAACCGTAACCAGATCACCAAACAGTTGGTCAGAATGTCACTTTATGACCCGAAATAAACAACCTCGCCAAAAGTACAGTAAATCTTGCTGAACGTTTTTCACTTAGAATCTGCAGCATAGAGTGTTTTTATTTATTTATTTATTTATTTTTGCCATCATATTTCTCCTTCTCCGCTCTCCTCTGTAAAGATGCCGATATGAGCCCGTGGCTACGTGGGAGAGATAAATGTCCTGTGACAGAAGGTCATTATCACGCTAACTAAAATCTGTCGATTTGTATTTGACCTTGCTTCCACGAGATTGTAATCCGCGCCTGTGTTCGGCACCCTTGATATTTTCCATTTAGCTTTAGTGTAAATGATGATTAGATGAATGCCGGACGTTTATATATTCGTAAGGCAGTTCATAACACTTAGGCAATGCAGTTTAAATACCAGATCTGAAAAAAGATTAAATGTGCTGTCAAAAAATATGATTCAGAATAAGTGAGCTTACAGAAACGACTGTAGATACAAGTTCCCAGCAGGGCTTTTGAGCACGTCATCTGGAGTCCATAAGACAGTGGTTTTAATAACGTTTATACTCATGCACGTGTGTAACAGACGTTGTGTGTGAGCCTGGCTATGGAACCCCTGGAGAACTCGGTGGTTACGATCATAGCTAAACAGGAGAGAAAAAAAATTGGTTGCTTCTTTTATGCATTTGCATTTATTGTTGTTCTTTTTCGACCCAGCACTGTGCATGTTCATGTCCATAAATATCTAATAATGTAGCATGGAATCTACATCGATCAGCACTGTTTATTTTGCTGGAGTTTGGTTCCAGTGATTAACTTACATTACAGCTAAAATATATCCTTACTTAGAATTACTATAGCCTGATGGGGAAAAAGCTCTTTAATCGCTGTTGCTGCAATTCCTGGCATCTGTAATCAAAAACTAAACACAAGCGTTTTCTCCACCTCCTGTATCAGAAATGATGCAATTACCAAAGCATACATAGGCATATTTTAATGTAGGAATGCTTTTTCTTGGCTCATAAGTGCTCTTATGGTTTTTAGCTCTTAGTGAAAAGCTTACATAAATACGGAAGAGCGTTCATACAGATAACTGGATTAGGAATAAATCTGGTTTTTATGGCGCATTGCATCTGCAAAGCTTGATGTGCGCTTTGCTCTGCTTCATGTTAAGTAATTTATAAAAGAAGGCATGTTTGGACCGATGGAAGCCGATACAAATGTGTGAAATGAGGAGCATTCAATCTTTCATTAGATGTGCGGGAAATTCCCAAAGCATTCAGAGTTGGGGGGGAAAAGGGGGAAAAAAATCACAGGTTTGATCTTGGCTTGTGTAGATTGCAAAGGAAAATTACCATAGTTCATAGACAGGCGTTGTGAATCTCAACCCTTTTCTGTCTGCCGTTTGGCTTTCTGTAGGATGTCTTGAAGGGCTTTTAAAGTTTTGACATAACAAGGGCGTGCAAATACATGTTAGATTGTAGGTGTGGAAGAAATGGTTCGAGATTATTTCACTACACCTCCTACAAAGATTTACTTTTTAATGTACAGTAGAGGTGTTGACGCAGAATTAGCAAACGCTGAGAGCTTCATGGAAGGAAGTGGAGCTTCACTGGCAAAATCAAAATACTAAGTCTTGAAGGTCTGGGCGAGAGGTTTCCATGGCGGCATGGTTTCACCGTGTGGGTTTCCTGGTTCACTGGTTCACCTCTAAGCTTCTAAAAACATGATGGTTGTCGAGTTGAGTCAAGAATTCCTATGGACTTATATACAGTACATACAGTATATACTGTACACATACTGTATAGAAAGAACAGTGCACAGTAAGTTTCTCCTGGATACACGGTGCGATATACAGTACATGCGTGACACAGGCAGTGCTGACAGGACTGTAATAAAGCTCAGGATTAGTACAGAAGCATGCAAGAACCTTGGACATGAGAAACAGTAGGGTGAATAACAAGGTGGCAGTAAAAACTGAAATACTTCAAATCACTAAATATGGTTAAGACAATCGGGTTGGTACAGTATATTTGTTTGTAAATGTTTGTGGAAGCAAAACTGAACTAAGTTTTACAAGAACCAGAAGTTGTAGAAACAATTACCAGGTGTGTTTGAATCGCATGTAATCTGTTATATACTGTATATGGCTATATACTTTTATATATGAAATCTACCACTAAATATGCACCATCAAAAAAAGTCGCCATTTCAGGTGGGTCATTTCAAATTATTGGCATGTGTCAAGCAAGGAAAACTACTAAGGAGATTTGAAATCACTGGAACTTGTGTTAAACCATTAACTTTGTTGAGGAAATGTGGTCAGAAAAAGGAAATCTTAAATGGAGATCACTTAAACACTTGTTGCACAAGTTGCATGGTTAAAAAAAAAAAAATCTACAGTAAAAACCAGAGCTGTGCTCAATAGTGAAAGTAAGAGCGTTTCCATACAGACACATTGTAGTGAGAACTTTTTAGAAAACCATCTGTTAGTGAGACGCATCAGAAAAAAAGGAAGCATAAAGACTGGACCTTGGAGCGATGGAGAAAGGTCATGTGACCTGATGAGTCCAGACTGACCCTATCCCAGAGTGATGGGCGTGTCAGGGTAAGAAGGGAAGAACATGAAGCGATGCTCCCATCATGCATAGTGTCCACTGTACAAGCCTCTGGAGACAGTGTTATGATCTGGGGTTGATCAGTTACTCAGGTCTAGACTCAGTAACGTTATGGGACAATAAAATGAAGTAAGCTGACCACCTGAATGTACTGAATCACCAGGTTATCACATCTATGGAGGGTTTCTTCTTCCCGGATGGCACGGACACATTTTTTTTGTACATATATACCATTAATACAGCACATCTTTCAGTCCACATGAACATTCCAACTGATTAACAATGAGGTAATATTTATGCACGTTATTCCATGGCATGCTCAGTTTTCATTAGAATATCCTTTAGTGGTGTGAACATTATAAATGGAACGTAATTTACCATCAGACACAAAAAGATATAAGATTTGAACCATAACAGTTGCTTTGTGGTTTGCACTGTTGCTTTGCTTCTCCAGGGTTGGAAGTTTCCTCAAACATGTTCCCATAATTCATAATTTCTAACCCTGTGCTTGGTGGGGTTTCTCTGGGTACTTCCACAGCCCAAAGACTACGGTCCTGTAGACCGGCATTTTCAAATTGTTCTTAGTGCATAACTGGGTGTGTGCTTGTGGCATGTGAAGGGTTGGTACCCCGTCTAGCCCTCCAGGAATTCTACAAAGGATAGGCAGTATAGGTAATGGATGGATTTATTATTATTTTATTATATTTAGAGTTTTGAATCATTAATTATTAATAAGTAAATCATTTATTAGCAGTTTCTCTAATCTGATTACACAAAGGCTGTTCAACTCCAACTGGGGCTTTTGATTGTACAGAATAACAGAACACAAAACTTCCTTTATGTCTCTATATAATCCCCAAATACTGTACACTAATGCACTTATCCCAGTGTTTCACTAGTGCTTGGACACCATTCAAGGTAGAAAGTTTTCTCAGTTCGCTGGAGCCATGATCGAACTGCCTGCGTCACGTCTAAAATGCCAGCCTACCAGGAACTCCTTCATTGTCCCAAACAAGTGAAAATGGCTTGGAGAGAGGTGAGGACTGTAAAGGGGTTGTGGCAATAACTCCCAGCCAAGTCCCTGTAAAGTGCAAGTGGTGCTGGTGAATGATTGTGTGTACAGTTCACACAGACAAATCGATCTATCTACAGTAAATGCTCACGGGAACGACCGCAGTGGGCTCCGAGCTACCTCCGCCGGGATCGACATTCCCCGACGTACAGCCTTCCTTAAAATGTTTGCACCATTTAAATGTTTTACTGCGGCTAAGAGTCTCATCACTGTACTTGAAGTCTTCTGTAAATGTTAATCATTCATGAGAAGTCTCAGTTTGACTTGAACACCCCTCGGAACTGCAAAACACTGATTTATTTACATTTTTAGTAACGCTTAAAACTTGCACATTTCTACGTATATTTTTTTCCGCATATCCTTGACATATTACATAAATGTTAAATATTAGATAAACTGCTTTTGACAACATTTACAATATTGCATGTTAAGAAACTGGTAACATCAGTCCTATAGCATTTTCATTATTATTACACGAACCCATAATTCCATCCTATATAACTAGTAACCGAAATGCTTGATTAAAAAAAAATAAATAAATAAAAAAAAAAAAAAAAAAATCGACAACAGTCTGGAAAACTGTTCCAAATAAAAGTAATTGTCACGCAAAATCAGAGTATTGAGCCAAATCCTGCCGCAATCATTAGCGTTCATGTGTCAGCTGGACCCCCCCTCCTCGTCAGGTGATTAGGATTGGAGCACTCGTAAGCATGCAGACCAATCCGAGCACAGCGCTGATTACGGGATGATTGAAGAGGCTCAGGGCCTGCGGCGAAGACAACGTCTTCAGTTTTGGCAACGTTAAAAAGGAAAAGGAAGCAACCCAGAAAAAAAAAAAAAAAAAAAAAAACACATCGAGGCTACTTAAAGCCTCGTCTGCAATTACACTGAGCCATTGAAAAGGCAATGGATATGCTTATTAAAAGTGAAAAAGGAGCCAGTATCGTTAGTCGGGCCTGACAGGCAGAAATTAGCAGCCACATGCCCACCCACAAATGTGGAAAGAAAGTGCAGAAAAAAACATTCACCTGCCATCACACTCCTGAGGTTCCCCAGCAACAGCGGGAAAAATACACACACACACACACACACACACACACACGTCATTTAGTCTGAGACTGCTGATTAATTTCAACTCAGCTGCCAGCTGAGTTGTTTTAGGCTAGAAATGTTGGACGTTTTCATTACCAGTCACAGTTCACAGAAGCTTTCAGCTACACCTGGAGGAAATGTTTTGTTCGGAAGTAGGTCAGAAACATTTTCTCAACTCATGACAAATACAGAGGTTTAAAGATGAATCGCTCGCTCTGAATGACTGTCTAAGCATTGGGCCTTGCTTTGACATACCTCGAATGCGCGCGCACACACACACACACACTCCACTAGCTTTGAAGTTTGGCATGAATTTTAAATCAGTTAGTCAAGGGTTCCCGGCCTATTTACTTCTGCATTGATTTCATGAAATCCCTATTATGGAGGTCTCGGCTGCCAAGTGAAATCAATGAAAGCCTCGATTCAGTTATTTAGTCGGTGAAAAAAAAAAAGATTTTTAATTGTTTTGGAACAGAACACAAGCTCGTTAAATCGCTGTTTCTGTTGTCGTCTTGTGATCCTGCTACTTAACATGATATCCAACTTTGTTGTGACTCCGCTGTCACACCACGTAACACCACAGCTCGCGGGCTTTTTATTAAATGCGTCATTTTATGCACAATGTGCCACACAGAGCTGTCTGCCAAGAGCTAAAGGAAGTAGCAATGTGATAGCACCACTGAACTTCCCATATAAGCAAAAAAAAAAAAAAAAAAAGAAAGAAACCTGGCACCATGTGCATAATAGTAACAGCAAAGGGGTATGAAAAATAAAGCAGTAAAAAATTCACATTGTTTTTACTGGGAATCAATAAACTCCATCCATCTATCCATCATTCATTATTTTTTAAAATTTTTGTAAATAGCTTTTTTTTTTAGGATGGAAAGTGCAATCTTAAGTCTTACACGCATTCCCCCTTGCTAAGAAAATTATGAGACAATAAAGCACTCAGACATCTATAGAAAGCAGGATGATGGGAGATATACTGTATACTGTATATGAAATTTATAACGAGGGACATGACTGCAGCCAATTAGGCCACTTTGCTAGAATAAAGCATAACTCTTTCTGAAGGGATCCCATTATTTCTTTCACCCACCCCTATTTCTTCTCAACAAGAGTATAATTAAGCAACAGATCTGCCGCCACCACGTGCACAGATTTATCAAGTGTCAAACGAAACGTTTCCTGGGAGTTCAGGGACTACAGCCCGGCATTTGTCTTCTCCAGAATTATGCAAATCTTCTGCTATCAAGACTAAGGACTAACATTACTTATTTAAAAACGGTTCCCTTTGACGGAAAAGAGCATTAATCTTTTCTAGACAAGTATTCACCGGTGTAAATGTTACCAACATGCATCTATCAGGTTTTACCTGGTTTTTCTTGACCACAGAAAGTAAAACTTCACAGTCCATGTGAGCATGAACATGACCTTATCAGAAACAACAAAAAAAGAAAAACCTAATTTATTAGGTTCAGTCGTCTTTATTAACAGTTTTATCATCGTCGTCATCATCGTCAGGATAACGGAGGATCTGAGGCCTATCCAAGAAACACAGGACACACACTTTGATGCGATGGATAGCATACAGTACAAACACTGACAAACCCAACTGACGTGACTACTCGCTTTGGAAACCTTTCAATTACGTCTGCCTACAGTACACATATTAAATACATAAACAAATCATCTGCGCCGTACCTCAAAAGCTCAAAGCCGGAGCGCAAGAACAGGAAATTTACATTTCTGATTCTGCCTGGAATGAATAAATATTTTGTTAAATTTCGTTTTTGACAAATGACACGAATAACATTCCTCTCCCAGCGTACTTCCAAGCAGCAGTAGCGGGTGTGTTGTGCCTTAGCAGAGGATAATTTTGAGATACTTTATACAACTTGTATAAAGTACAAGATACTTTATGGCAACTTGTAACTGCATACTCTGAGTGAACTGGGTCAACTTAATTCATATTCACAGACAGCTGGAGAAGCTCGAGTACCTTTTTTGCTCCTGAGAGGTTTTTACTTTGACTTTGAACAACAAAAGTACAAAATGCACTTTAACCAGTCTAAGCACAGACCTGCATTAAATTAAATTAATTTGTCTTGATTAAATTTTGCAAATCAAACTAGCTTCTTAAATTATACTGGAAAACAAACTAATAACGTGCAGGAATGTAATGAAGCCATTAACAATTTACAATAATATGCATGAATATTTTGACAGCAAAATTAAAAAGAAGAAAATCTTTTATTTATTCTGGTAAATAATTTTCTGCTGTCATCAACTACAGAGGTGAACCTGAGACTTATTGTCCATAATATTTTTAATGAGCTTTTTAATTCAAAAGGTTGCGTGTGCAACAAAACAACAGTTTTCCCTTGTTTCAATTTGCGGTCATGACTCACTATAAAAACACAAAATATGACTTTTGCAAAACATTTTATTAAAACTCAACCAAAATACTGCTAATACTAATCTGCATACTTAAATGACCATAAATAAAGTTACAGGGTGATTTATGCTTCATGATGAAACTGGTGAAGTTATAGCATTTTGCAAAAAAACAATTTTGACATTAATATGACATACACTCACCTAAAGGATTATTAGGAACATCTGTTCAATTTCTCATTAATGCAATTATCTAATCAACCAATCACATGGCAGATGCTTTAATGCATTTAGGGGTGTGGTCCTGGTCAAGACAATCTCCTGAACTCCAAACTGAATGTCAGAATGGGAAAGAAAGGTGATTTAAGCAATTTTGAGCGTGGCATGGTTGTTGGTGCCAGACGGGCCGGTCTGAGTATTTCACAATCTGCTCAGTTACTGGAATTTTCACGCACAACCATTTCTAGGGTTTACAAAGAATGGTGTGAAAAGGGAAAAACATCCAGTATGCGGCAGTCCTGTGGGCGAAAATGACTTGTTGATGCTAGAGGTCAGAGGAGAATGGGCCGACTGATTCAGTTGATAGAAGAGCAACCAAATACTTCAGCTTTTTTTTTTTATCATGCTGACACTGAATGTATGCTTTGCTATTTTTCATGGATTTTAGAGTAGCTTTTTATACTGTACATTATCCTTTACAGAGATAAAGATGCATTAACTTACATCTTAAAACATGTATTTTTTTTAAACTCCTTGAGCTTACCTCCATTGACTGCCATGTACACAATGCTAAGACAGTAAATTTAGAGGTGACTTATAGAGTTCAACCAGAGTTAGTAACAAAAATGCATTGGCCATTCAGATCCCGTGTAGTCTGTACAAAACTACTAACACTATTAACTATAAACTTTTAAAAGTTTTAAGATTTAAGAGTCATAAGCAATAAGTCATAAAGTCATTTAGGGTTAAATAAAGCCTTATCTGTCTCTCCAAGTGATAAAGTTTATGTAAAACCATCAATATAACAATCTACAGCATACAGATTGCATTTATATACCTGTCCATTGTTGGCAATTTGGCTTCCCTTGTAATGCTGTATATTTCACTTTCTTGGAAAAGCACTCCTAGTGTTTATTATTTTAACTTTTCCTGAAACACAGCATGTTTTTGCACCAAAACGATTGATATGTGGATGAGTGAAGGGACATGGGGGCGTTTCTAAAAAGTAAATGAGGGGAAGTTTATAAACAAACACTCCAGACATTTTTTTCAAATCAGTCACATAATATATTTATGTTAAGGCCAAAACCATTCATAATTAAGTTTTACAGTTTTCAGATTGTTTGTATAAGAAAGACATTTTTATAACTTGCCACTAGAGCATTAGTGGAGTCAGGTATTGACAGGCCTGTGGTGCTTTACTTGATCTCAGAAGCTGTTCAGGGGGATTAAGGTCATGGTTTTGTCCATGGCACTCAAGTTCTTCCACTTAAACCATGTCTTCATGGAGCTCAAAATCTCAAAAACAGATGTGTGGCTTTAACATTGTGCCTATAATTTGGGGACCCACATCTGGGTGTGATGGTCATCGGTTCCATACTTATGGCCATATACTGTACTATGTAATACTAAATATAATCAATCATTCAACTTACTTTCTGGATGAAGCACAAGCAGGAACAAAATATTTCTCTTTTCTTGGCATTGCCTTAACATTTAATAGTGCCGCTATGATAACTGACATTATCATTATTATTACTATTATTATTATTATTATTGCTGATAAAATTCACAAAAGTCTACTTAGCTAAAAGGCAAATATGGAGAATTAAAAGGCCCTGCAGACCATCATCATTTATTATCATCAGATTATTTTATGAGTTGTACAACCAGACTACAAAGCTGCCATTGTTCATTAGAGGAAAAAAATCTGCCATGTTCCACAACACTCTTTTTGTTTCACAACCCTGTTCTGTAGATTTACACCACAATTATTCTTTTTTTATTATTATTTGGGAGGACTGGTTTGCTTTGCAAGCATCTGTAGACTGCCAACAACCATCTGTCTATGGAGCAAGTCAGTGAGACTGTCAACTAATCCTACAAAGTATGTTTATTGCATCATCTACACACATGTACAGTACAGTAGGTATACATACATACACATTTTACAGTATAGACCTAATATAACTTTGCAGGTGTTTTACAAGACGAGCAAATGTTTTAAATGAATTTTAACTTAATAAATGAGTGAGGTCTTGATATACAAATAGTAAACATTCACTTTGTCTGCCGAGAGTCACGTGATCACAACTGAGCCAATGGTTTGTCAACATCCGTCCACATGTGTGCGTGCACGTAAAGCATTTTTTTAAATTTTGTCTCCAAGTGTAGTGTCTGTTCTTTAGTAAATGCACTTCAACAACTAATGTGAAGAAAAAGTGTAACAGAAGAATCTGTTTAATGACAATGCAATGGCACATTTCCACAAAATCCTTAAAAGGAGGTGTCTTTGGAGAGGTTCATTGTTAAAGTTTTCCAACAGAGCAGCGATTCTGTTAGTGTGTGAGTTTCCATTATTTCATATGGAGAAATTTACTTTGATATACAAGTGTGACAAGTGATTCCGGAATGAATTATGCTCACAATACAAGGTTTAACTATATATACCTGTATATCAACTTTTTTCACCTTATTTGGATGGTTTTATGTTATATTGTTGAAAGGTCATTAGGTGTGATTTGATACGTAATGAGCATGTCTGCATCAAATTATCCAAATATAGTGTCACTAGTATTCACTGCATTAAACAAGCTCACTTTGCTATTGACTGGATGCCAGATATACACCCTGATATACACATGTACACACACACTCACACCCTCTGATTTAGTGTATAGACATGCAGACATGCCTTGTTTGAGCAAACACGGGTTTGAACAGAGGAATATGTTTAAGCTGTGCACTACAGCAAAAGGGTAAAAAGACAAGCAACCCTTTTCTGTTTTTCTTTATTTAAGAACCAGCTTTATGGAGAATATTTGACCTCAGAGACTGGGGCCTCACCAAAAGCTACTGCCAGTGTTTCTGTCTTTGAGTCATACCTACCATGTTCGTTGCTCTGGAAAATAAAATACCCTCAATTACTGTAACACCTTTCAGCAATATGAAAAATATGATGTGATGTTTCGGTCATATGTCCCAACCTTGCTGTAAAAACCTACATGAGCTCCAGCCTTTCTGTCTAGCTCTTATTCTCACTATTATTCTTACAGCTGGCTCAGGTCAAGTGGCTGGACTTTATTCTTGTGTGTATCAGTGTTTCAGCTCCTTTGGGAGCTTGGTGTTTGAATTCTATTTTGTCTCACTTGTAGGTCATTAAGGACAAATGTGTCTGCCAATTTCTTTTTACTCGTGTGAATAAAAAAAAAAATGTGGAAAAAAAAGATGCTGGGTTTAGTTCGTTGCCAGATACTACACAGACTGTGTGTACAGGTTTTAATCCCAGACAGGAAACAACCGTCAGCATACCGCAAAGCACCTGCGATAATAACTCTCTGCTTAAAATGCACACATCTCTCATCCGCAGGTTTTTAATAAAGAAGCATGATTATATATAAATATAAAGTACAAGAAGTATTGCTTCGACAGCAACATTTAAAAGCAAATATTAAATGGCAAACGCTCAGAAGAAGAAAAAAAAACAGTTTCCTTTCCTATAATATATAAAATATAGCATCAGGTTGCTGTCCATAGAATCCCTGATTAGCTTCTAACACGATTACAACAACCAGGTCAACCTTAATAGGCCTCATTAACACAACATGATGCTTTGCCAGCTTGATTTCCACTATAAACTAACATTGTAAAAAAACGGCAATGGGATCATTAAAAGGACTTCGTGGCAAGTTAGTCTGGTTCGTTTCCAGATTTAAAAAGAAACAACCCTAATTTAATCCCACCACACCCGAAATGCCCTAATCGTATCAATGGACTGCCACATAATAGGTTAGACATGATGGAAGCCCGCCTGCTTTTCTTGGCAAACCCTCTAAAAGACAATGTCACTACAAATGAACATTACAGAGGCACATAAAACAGTGCTGACAGCCTCTGCCTATAAACCATGTGCTTCGCTAAATTCCACCACACCCATATTCTGGTATTGTTCAGAGAGAGCAATAAAAGTATGCACTGAAGTGAAGTATTAAAATGTGTGTCAGAGAAAAAAAAAGGTTCAAGGGTGTGGAGACATTGGTTTGATGAAACGGTGACAGTTCACATGGTGTAATGTCACTTAAGGAAATGTTCAGCATGCAGTGGAGAATACAGTATAAATGCAGATATACAGTATAGAGAGCTGACGCTCATGTCTGAAATTAATAAGTAACTGGTGTTTTTTGCTTAGTTATTGAATTCCATATATTTCATTAATATTTTATTATTTTTTTTTTTTTTAAACAGTATTGTTTTAGAATGTGTCCACACTTGTACTGTATTTGTAATTAGCAGTTTATGTTGACTTTGGAAAAATCCATTGTTATCAGTAAAAAGACATTGCATCGATCCTAAAAAAGTATAAATTTTCTATTTGGATCATGTAACAACATTTTTCTTAATACTTAATGCTTCTTATCTTTTTTTGTAAATGTGCATACAGATTTATATTTTTATCAGAGAAACACATTTGCTAAATACAATTTCACACCCTTTATTGTTTTAGTGTCCGTAACTTTTTTGATTTCAATCTTTTAATGATCTTAACTGTCATTTAGATTTAGATTTTACATGAAAAAAAAAACCTGAAAAGTGCATTATTCTAAAATGCTGAATTGTTAAGATATTGCAACATGAATTTTACATGGTTACGGACACTATAAATTTTTTTTCGCATTTTAAGATTTTTTTCAAAAACCAATTTAAGCAACAATTTTTACAGGTCAGGTGCTTACACCAATTTTAGTATCAATACCAAATCAATATAAATTATTTTGTTTAAAAATTACTGCTGTTAGTTAGTTGACATTTTTTAGGGAAGCGAGATTGATCACTTTCATGTGGCATAAACTTCAGAAGTATGTAGCTTCTTAGTCACACACATTTTCTGTATTATACTGTATGTATAACATAAAAGAATAAATCATCAACAATACTCTGTTTTGGCCATCTATTAGTTGTGTTGATCTACAGTATTTAAATTGCCATTGTTTTTCTGATTTATTATAAGTAGCTTCAAATAAGTTATTTTGGCCAAACCTATATTTTAATTGGGCTTGAATAATTTTCTAATTGTTCAACTGTATAGTTGTTTTTTATATATATATATATATATATATATATATATATATATATATATATATATATACACATATATATCAAAAATCCAATATCTCAAAATTTTAACATTTTCACTTCAAGTTTGAGTAAGTTACTATTCATACAGAATAAATACTATGCATCTCCCAGTCTAGTTCCGTACACACACATGGGGAAGACTGCTGACTTGACGGTTGTCCAGAACACAATCACCGACACCCTCCACAAAGAGGGTAAGCCACAAAAAGGGCTGTATTGAAGCATATTCATGGAAAGTTGACTGAAAGTGAAAAGTATGGTACAGTAGGAAAAGGTGCACAAGAAACAAGAATGACCACAGACTTTAGAGGATCATTAAGCAAAACAGATTTAATATCCTGGAAAAAATAAGCAAGAATTGGAATGATCCTTCAAAAGGCTTCAGTGCATCAACCACGTGCAGAAGTCTTCAGTAAATCAGCCACAACTGTTGCATTGCTGTTATCAAGCCACTCCTGAACCAGAAACGACACTTCTCAGATGAAGATAAATTTTCCATTTTGTTTGAAAAATCAAGGCTCAGTATTCAAGTTGTTTGAAGTTGGGTGTGAAGTTTCCACAGTTGGTGATGATTTGGGATGCCGTGTCATCTGCTGGTGTCCAAAATCAACACAGCCATCTACCAGGAGATGTAAGAGCACTGCATACCTTCCATCTGCTGACAAGCTTTATGGAAATGGTGATTTCCTTTTCCAGCACCGCCAAAGTGCCAAAACTACCACTTGTTTGCTGACCAGAATATTACTGATATTACTGTACTTTATCGGTCAGCCAACTCGCCTGACCTGATTCTCTATTGAGTTTTGTCGAGAGAAAAATGAAGAACATGCAGCCCAACAATACAGATAGCGTACAGCTTATGAATATAAAAAATCTAGTATCATGAAATATTATATTTCATTTTAAAGTTTGGGTTAATTATTATTATTATTCATTCAGTATAAATACAGTGCATACACACACACACACACACACCTCACAGCTCCAGGTTTCTGCCTGTGTGGGGTTCTGTGTGTTCTTTCCATGTTCCTTTTGGAATCCTGGTTTCCACCCACTACCCCAAAGCATGCCAGTTGTCAGTTCTCTTGGCTAAATAGTTTAAATGTGAATATGCAAGTCACATTAAATTGCACTAATGCACAAGCACAATAAAAGCGAGACAATGACTCTAGAGCAAAATCATGAATAAACACAGACCAGGTGTATGTGATTATATGGATGTGATGAGTTGTGGTTGATGAGTAGTGTAGTCGATGTGTAGCGATCACTATGACTTACTATGAATCTTATAGTAGGATCCCAGTGCGCTTGATTTTAATTAAATGTTCAGTTATATTTCATTAGGATCAGAGAGCAACCAGATAATACATTTCACAAAGAGTTAGCTTTCCTTATTTTACTATGATACTGCAATAAATCTCAAGTTCAAGTTGGCTTTATTGTCACTTCAACCATATACAGTTAGTACACAGTGAAACGAAACAACGTTCCTCCAGGACCAAGGTGCTACATGCAACATAAATTTACAACATAAACTAACAGAGAAACTAAACTAGCTAACTAACGGGCCTAGTTAGCTGGCTAGCAAAGACAAGACAGATAGTCCTAACATAAATTACAACATAAATTAACAAAATTAACAAAACCTAACTAAGGAGGACTATCTGCAGGTTTTACAGACAACATAAAGTGCACGTGCAAATGTGCAAAATCTAAGACTTTTCAGATTTTTTAAAAAGTATTTTAACTTGAAGGAGGGCGGCATGGTGACGTAGTGGTTACAGTAGCTTCGTGGCCTAATCCTCCAGGGTCAATTGGTTGAATACTCGGGTTTCCTCCCATAGTGCAGAAACATACAGATTAGGCTAACTGACGTTTTAAAATTGCCCATAGTGTGTAAATATAATATGAAATTATTTATTTGAATGATTCATAAATAAGTAAACCAATGAATGGATAATTATCTTGCCAGTCATTTATTCATATATATATATATAATTAGAAATCTAGATAATATATAATTTATCCTGTATATATAAACTAATTAATGAATGAATCTAATTGTTTTATATTCATATAATATATAACTACTAATTATGTGGCAAAAGCCCAATGCATAAAGTCATACGGATACAAATCAAGACCTTTCGAAAATGTTCACATACAACATTAGGGCTGGGAAAACGACTTTAACCTTGGCAGTGTTTTAGGTGTCATTATAACAGAAACTGCTGAGATCCTGTTCACACACACACAACAGTTGCTAGAGTTTATACTGAAATAGTGAGAAAAAAAAATTATATATATATATAAACTAAAATGACTCCAGCTTTTTTAGATCTTGGTAATTGTTGGCAGAGATTTAAAAGCGTGGCCTCGATATTCTGCAGTGTTGAGAGGATGATGAAAGAGTGAGACTAGGAGACAGACATGGGAGAGACTATAAGAGATGGGACAGATAGACTAAACGTGAGGAGAATGGGAGTTTTAAAAATAAAACTATAATCGCATGGGACAGGAGGAATTCGGATGAAGTAAAGGACTTGTCAGAGGTTTCCTGTCATAATTTCTCATCTGTAGTTTAACTTTAGTGTTTTTTTTTCACTCCGCAGCCGAGTTTGTGTTCAGTTCAGCTGAAGCAACTCGAATGACGCAGGGTCACGAGAGACTCTGTCTCCATAGCATAAGGTGAAATAACAGAGGTTCGTGCCTTCTGATGTAAGTGGAAATATTTCTTTCTGCTCTGAATGCAAGGAGCAATGAGAGCTGTTTGAACAGCTGCGTCTCTTCTTTCGCTTTTAAAGCACACTGACTTCTTTATCCTCAGCCATTCTTAACACATTTCCTGTCTTTCCTTTACTATCTGGATTTCAACACATTCTTAAAAGAAGTCATCTTTTTTTTTTTTTAACCGTTACCACATTCAATCCAAACTGCATTCTTCATCTCAGTGGCATCACTGAAGCAAATTGCTACTGCAAGGCATCTGAGCTTCGCAGCGGAAACATTCAGATTGATTCCATTTTTTTTTATGTGAACAGTGCTTTTAACAGTAGATACGGTCACTGGGAAGCTTTACAGAATTCCAGGAGGAGATTTAGCTCCCCAGTGAGCAAACCAGAGTACAACAGTGGCAAAGAGAAACACTTTGAGATGACACACTGAAGAAACCTCAAGAGAAACCAGGTTCAAAATGGAAGCTGTCATTTTCTGGGTATATATATATATATATATATATATATATATATATATATATATATACACATATACACACACACACAAAGTCAGGCAAAAACTGCACACTTAAACAGTTGTTATTTAAACCTCGAATTGAATTATGGCAGTACTGTGTTATATTAAGTTCCTCTAAATCCTCTAAAGATGTCAGTAGTCACCCTCGTTGATGCCATCATGTGATCATCAGAACATCAGAAGAGAGGTGTTTATTTTTCACGTTAAGGTGATCTTTTAGTCTGTTCACATGACAGCGACACGTGAGATATATCCATCGTTACTGTGGCATCGTTTCTTAAGGGGTCGAGATGCCAGCTTGATTGCACACCACCTCAAAACCTGGCTAATTTGGGGAACGCCAATTAAACTAATTTGTATGTCTTGAACTGTGGGAGGAAACCAGAGTACCTGGAGGAAACCCACCAAGCAATAGGTGAGAAAATGCGAACTCTACCAACACAGACCCCAAGTCGGGCATCGAACCCCGACCCCGGAGATACAGTACAAGGAGATGTTGATGTGCTGATCACTAAGTTACCGTGCCGCCTATAACCAGCCATTTTGCTACTGTAAACTAGCTGGTCAACAACAATGTTAGTCATTGGAACAAACATCTAGTATGGTTGCTCTTCATCTCGTCTCTCTTGCTCATTGGGGGACGAAAAAATATATGTGGAATTTAGTGGGTACATTACAATAAGCATCATTAAAAGTCCAAAGGCAAATGGTACTAAGTTCTTGTTTAAATGATGATCGTGGAGAGTTTAATGAGTACAAAACTAGTTCATATAGAAGTAAAAATCTGTATAACATCCACATGAGATTATCCACTGGTAAAAAGTTTTTGGGAAGTGTGATCTTTTAAGGTATCCATGAGAGATGTGAATGCATTATGAATACATTATGCAAATCAAACATTTTTAAAGTGTTACAGATACAGAAATGAATGCATTAAAGATAAAATGTGGTATTTATCTTTTTTTTTTTATTGTTTTGTTAGTTGGCTGAATTTTTTGGTTTTATTTTTAAAAAGCTTGGGAAAATGTTCACAGAGCATTTGGTTGAGAGTGGAGGTGTGTGTGTGTGTGTGTGTGTGTGAGGATGGAGATCTTGTGGGACACGATGTGGGAATCAGGCATGTGGGAGGATTTAACTTTCATGAAGCTAGCGGCATACATAAGAAAAATGCATTAACTTGCAGAAAAATAAATAAGGTTACTAGTCAGTTGTTTTATATGTTGGGAAATAAAACCAAAATTTTTTTAATTAAGAATTATATTTGTTTCTTTCTTTGTTAAACCTTCTGGTTTAGTCCACACCAACTTGGGTTTAAATCAGATTACAGACGTGGATATTTGGACAGATGGTAAAAACAGATGTGAGTTCAGATCTTAATTAATCTAAACTAACCCAAATGTAAACATGAAAACACTCACCACTATGAACCATGGGCACAACACTATGCACAGACTATAAAGACCAAACTGAGGACTACATACTATTGAGCAACACAAGCTGGATGAACAGACGTCGAACAACAGAACATAAATGATGGTCCTCATCAGAGTGAGACAAGACACAGGTGAGAGTGATTAGGGGCTGATGGGAAAAGTAGTTTGTAAACTAAACCCATTGCATTTGGCAGACGTCCTTATCCAGTGCAACTTAATTCTATTTATTACAAATATGAGAATTTTTTAAGGATTTAATAGTTAAGCGCCTCACTCAAGGGCCCAACAGTGGTAATTAGGTGGGGCTGGGGTTTGAACCTGGGATCCAATGCTTTAACACTGGACTGAGACTGGTCTAACATACTGTACAGTAGCATAGAGACAGATAATAAGATAGTGAGATCTTTCACAGCAACAGATTCCTGATAACACAAATAGACATCAGATACAGATGCTCCACAAACACAAGTTTAACTGGTTTATTTAATACATCTAAAAGCACAACCAAAATTTATATACTCTCTTCCATTCTCTATACCACTCATCCTATACTGGGTCACAGGAAACCTGGAACCAGTATCTTAGGGGACTTTTGGATGGGGTGCAAAACCATAGCAGGGCACAAAAGCACACACACTCAGAGAAATTTGGAAATGCCAATTAAACTAATAAATTAAGTTATGTTCAGCCTTTGTTTGTCACATATACATTACTGCACAGTGAAATCCTTTATTCTCTGCATATATTTCAGCTCCTTAGAGGTCTGGAGTCAGAGCGCAGGGTCAGCCATTATATGACACCCCTGGAGCAGACAGGGTTAAGGGCCTTGCTCAAGGGCCCAACATCAGCCGACCTGGGGTTCGAACCACCAACCTTCTGATCAGTAATTCATACCCTTTAAACACAGAGCTGCCACAACTGCCCCTATGCATAATATGTCTAATGATATATATCTTTACACGGTGGGAGGAAACTGGAGTACCTGGAGGAAACCCACCAAGTTTAGGGAGAACATGGACGTGACCCTGGAAGTGTGAGACGACAGTGCTTAAACCATTATGCCGCATACAGTGCTGCACCAGATTTCATATAACACCTTATAAAAATCAAAGAGGTGTTTATGAGGATGCCACCGACAAACTGATGAACCCAGCATATCCATGATGATATCAGCTATTAAAAATTAATGTTAAGCATAACCAGGAAACTGCAATCAGTTACTGTGTTGTGACAATTGCTATAGCCGGGAGTGTCATATACATATATAAAAAAAATTTTAATAAAAAAAAGGACAAAAAGTGTAATTTAACAAGGAAGCTATGAGCAAAGGAAGAGCGCATTTACAATTGACAAAGCAGGTGTGCTACAACAGAGGGTTATTATATAAAGCGCAACATGTTTCCAGCCAAGTTGTAACTGTAGTTCAAGCCGTACAGCTGCTACAACACAGAAGGCTTTAAAAGCGACAGGGTGTTAGCTAAGCTGCAAAAGTGCGCATATGTATACAGTACACCGACCGCATATGCCTGTGTTTAAAAAGCTGCCAAGTGAAATGATACCAGTCAACTGTGGGGACAGCCGCCAAAGTGGTCTTCACAACACAGCATTATTTTCAGCAGAAATGCAACCATACAAGGACAGTAAGTCAGAAAAACAACATCCAAATACTTTATACACACAATGCAAACTGCCTTGCTCTACAAAACACCTACTCACTTTTATTCACATTTCCATTTTGCCCCTAACAATTTAACCAAGCATTTCACCCACTCGTGTGTCCCTGCGGATCTCATTTGAACTCGATTCATGTCTAGATTCGTGTTTCGTGCTTTGGCACGGCAGCACACAGCTCTTACAGCTTCCGACAAGTGTCTGGTGCATGTAGCCGCAATCAGCATTAGCGCGGTCTAAGAGCTCGTTTAATTTTGTCATGAAAATGCGTTTCACTGTTGTGACGCACCTTCTGTCACGCCGCAATCAGCTTAGTATTCATCCTATGGGAATTAACCGAACTCCAAAATCAGTGCTGTTTAAGACAAAACTTTTCACACTGTTCAACATTTTCGTAGATCTTCAAAGACTGGAGTGTAACACGTTTTTATGCTGTTTGTCTCTGCAAAAAATTCAACACTACATCGGCCAAAAAAGGGGATAAAATTTTGCTCCAATGCAGTTCTGTTCAATATAGTTCCTAAGTTTGGCATCTAGGGTCGCACTAGATGCAAAACTTTGCTCATGCATATTATTATGTTTTCTTTACTCTGAAAATGCTTATTTAATTAACAGGCCTGTCCTGAGTCAACATTAGTGATGGGTCATTCATGAACGATTTGTTCTTTTTGAACGTCTTTAACGTGACTCAGATGAACGAGTCGTTTCAGAGAGTGATTCGTTCTTTTTCTACTGGGCGCGCATGTGCAAAGCATCGCAAAACCTCCGTACAGTAGGTAATGTACAGGAAACAGGAATTAATAGTTACCTTTAAGTCTTCTAATCCAAGTCAGTCATTCTTTTGTCATGTGACTCTCATAGACAGTGGCGGCCGGCCCATAGGGGGAGCTGGGGCACCGCACTCCCTGATAAGAGGGGCTAAAAATGTAAAATATATTTTTACAAATTAAGTTTTTAAATTCGGTTTACCCACCAGTACATGCGATATGAATAACATATACAACATTTCCCACCTAGTGACATTCATTCACCAGTGAATTTCCACAGACAGACTTGTATCGTTTCTGTCATGGGGCGCTGAGAAAAAGCGCCCCTGAGTGCAGCCAAATAGCCCGTCATGTACTGTTGCTAGGGTAAATTAATAAATATGCGGCCAATCAGTTTCTCAGAATTTTATGGTCTTGGGGCGCTGAAAATTCTGCCCCAAGCAGCAGAAAGTACCGCGAGATTTAAGTTTTTTTTCTTTTGAGGCGCGGTCAATCAGAGAGAGGCGCGGTCAATCAGAGTAATGATGGCGAACTTAACGAGCGAAGAGCAGTTTCCACCAAATTCGGTGAGATCCTTATTAATATACCCGTTTACAAGAAAAAATCCGGGTTAAGGAGTTGGGACCCGACAAGCCTGACCTTATCATAAACCAGCAGACCAAGGAGAAAAATAAGGTCTACAACCGGAGTTTTTGCAGGAGTTGGTTCGAGCGCAAGTCGTGGCTGACAGGCTGTGGAATAGCCAATGCACTTTTCTGTTTCCCCTGCATTCTTTTTAAAAGCGAAAAATGTGATTCAACGTGGACACAGTCAGGACAAACCGACTTGAAGCACCTCTCTGAACGCATAAAAAATGAGCGATCAAAAGTTCATATGGAAAATTGCATCAAGCTAGCTGTGCTAGGAAAAATTAGCATAGCAGCGCAGCTGGATGAAGGACACCGTGTCGCGGTAAGAAGGCACAATGAAGAGGTTGATAAGAATCGTCATATAGCTGTTGTTAATTGTTTTAGACTGTTGTGTTAAATTGCATTTTTAAAACTGTTTTTATTTGTGTGAACCACTTTGAGATGCAACTTTGCTTGAAAGGTGATCCAGCTGATCATACCCTTTGATGTTGATTATTGTATTTGATACTCTCTTAAGCATGCATGGCGTATTATAGAATGGAAATTTGTTCATTTACTTTATCTGTGAAACTAGTGATTTTGAGGAGGAGATTAAATCATTACTGTTAATTGTAATCATCGTCTGACTGTTGATTTTAATTCTTATATTGGACTAAGCAAAGAAATATTTTGTCATATCAAAAATTTTCACCAGCCGCCACTGCTCAAAGACACTATGCAGTACAATAGATTCAAAAGAATGAACGACTCAGACTAGAAGACTCATGAGAAGAACTGTTAATTCTGTTCCCTGTGTAATGCACTGCATAGCATCCATAGAAGTCACGTGACAAAAGAACGAACGATACGGACCAGAAGATATGAGAGATGAGCTGCTCATTCTGGTCATCATAATATAATGAAATACACATTCAGCATTTTCCTTACTCCACAAGATTTGATTTTATTTTTGTTTAAAAGAATGGAACACAACAAGATTTAAACACAGATCGGAGACTCATCTCTGCTCATCTAATATGAATATGCGATCAGAACATGAGTCAGACTTCATTTAAGCTAGCAGTGCATGTGCAATATACCTTGATCAGCCTCAACATTATGACCACCCGTCTAATATTGAGTAGATCTCCCCTTTCCTCAATATGAGCTGCAAATAATGCGAGTTCCAATAGAAAGGTGTCAAAACACACAGTGCATCAGTGGCAAAAGGGGAACCTACTCAATTTTAAGCAGATGGTCATAATTTTTTTGGGGGGTGTAGTTAATGTCTGTACAAGGTAGCACTATGTATAGTTGCTAAAAACAGACTTTATACACATTCTTAATTGCAGACGCCGAAATGACATTCAATACAATTCAATTCAATTTTATTTCTATAGCACGTATAACAATTGCTTTACAAAACAGCTTTACACAATCAAAAGAATAATTTAAGTCTGTATGAAATGTGACTGTGTATAAATCAAGATAGTCAGATAGTCCCTGGTGAGCAAGCCGCGGGTGACAGTGGCAAGGAGATGGCAATAGGAAGGAACCTTGAGAGGAACCAGACTCAACAGGGAACCCATCCTCATCTGGGTAAAACAGAAAGCAGGAATTGATCTGCACTCATACTGTGTGTTAGGTGGCAGCCAGTTCAGTATACCAGTTAATGTTAGTTGATGTTAATATGGAGTCCAGGTACTTATTGGAGGTTACATACACTGTTACACCAGTGGGCCCAGTTTCCATGATCTCGTCTAGGGCCGCACAACCACATAGGCCGACACTGGCAAATATTTGTACCAAAAAGGGCAATGGATTTTCAACTCCATCAAAATGGCATCTTCTTGTAGATTTTATCTACTGTATACTGAATGATGGTTGGAGCCATGGTGGCATGGATCACCGCTGACTCACAGTTTCAACATACAGTAATGTTTTCTATTATCATCAGTGTGCAATCTGTTGTAATTGTAATAATATTTTAACAGTTAGAAGTTGTGGGCTACACAAGATTTAGTTAAACAGAGTCTAGAGGCTATAATTCTGATATTCAAACTAATGATAAACTATTTTATTACCAAAATCATATACTGTCACGGGTAGTTTTGGGAAGGTTCTATACTGTATTTCTTTACCAAGATACTGTAGCACAGGTCTCAGAGCTCCCCCGAAATGAGTCTGTTAATGCTCCAGATAAAATACTCCTTAGATTTAGCTTTTCTCTCTCTTTTACCGCAAAATCCCTCTGTTTCACTCCTTTTCCAAATGTACCATTTCAGTGTCTATGCAAATGAGCTACAACTAAGCCACAGAACAGATTAGAGCTGTTTTGAATAATTATATTTAAAAAATTTGTACAACATTATATGTTTGTATGTGCATGACTAAGTGGTGTTACTGTAGATCAAGTTCTCTTCAATCATCTGTTGTTAGTTTTGCAGCCATGGGTCAGAAATAAATTTTTAAAAAAAGAAAAACACCAAATCTGATATAAAGAAACATTTCCATGTAGGGCCACACAGTTTACTGTAAGAACAAGCAACAAGGAGACGATTTGCAAAATCAACTCAGACTGGAATAACACTGTGCTGTATCGCAATGTTAGTGCATGGTTACACAAGTAATAGCCTGCAGTGTTTAGGGTCGGGGGGAGATCAATGAGCCACATACAGCTGAATTGATTTTGTGTGTGTGTGTATTATACTGTACCCAGTCAACCCTAAAAGAACACTCTATAGCTGCAATGTCACTCAGAGTCATGCACTAAGTGGACATTAACAGCACTTTGCAAATTGTCTTTGTAGTGAAGGGTGCAGACCAGTCTGTGCTATAATTAAGCATATTAAAGAATATTGTACTACAATTCTACTGCTCCTGTACTGTTCCTTTGTTCCTCTTTTGTCATTTATTGTTGTTGTTTTGTTTTTTTCTAATGATTTGTACTTTTGTTTTGTTTTTTCACATTCCCTTTGCTTTTATTCATAATTATCTTCATTTTACAGCATTGAGGAAACGATGGCGTCTTCTTGCACCCCAGGATCCGGGTTTCGAGTGTGTGTGTGGAGTTTGCATGTTCTTCCCGTGCTTGGTGGGTTTCCTCCAGGTACTCTGGTTTCCTCCCACAGTCCAAAGACATGCAGATTAGGTTAACTGGTGTTCCCAAATTGCCTGTAGTGTGTAAGTGAGAGTGTGTGTGCCATGTGATGGATTGGCACCCAGCCCAGGGTGTACCCCACCTAATGCCCCAAGTCTCCTGGGATAGGCTCCAGACTTCCTGTGACCCTGTTTACAGGATAAAGCGGTATAGCCAATGACTGAGTGTATTTGCAGCATATTTAGTTTCATTGTGCAGCTTCGCAGCTTGCCTGGCTTCTATCACTTTCAGTTTATATTGCACTTCTTCATCCATTTGCACCATCTTCTCACCATCCATGACTGTTTATGTATGATATGTTTATCATTGCACTACTGTATATTTCACCCGATTTATTCTGTATATATAATGTAACATACAGAAACTTATACTGTATATGTACATACAGGACCATGCTATCTTCTTCACTTTTTACTGTCCTTACTGCAAATCTGTTATTTTGCCATATATCCATCCATCCATCCATCCATCTAGGAATGTTTGCAGGCGAACTAGGGACAGTGGAGGCCAATAGTGACCATTGTGTTTAGTCCCATTTGCACGACCGTGGTAGGACCGCCAGTAAACATTCACACACTACGGGCAATTTGGGAGAGCTAATTAGCATAACCTGCATGTCTTTGGACTTTGGAAGGAAACCGGAGTACCTAGAGGAAACCCATCAAGCACGGGGAGAACATGCAAATTTCATGCACACAGACCTGACTTGGGAATCAAACCCAGGAGCTGGAGGTGCAAGACCCTCATTTTGCACGTTGTGATTTATTGTAAATTGGCACTTCTGGTTAGGTGCTAACTGCATTTCATTTGCTTTGTATATGTACAGTACTTAGCACAATGACAATAAAGTTGAATCGAATTTAATCTAAGATGTGGCCCTAAATCTGAACCCAAAAGCAAATTCAGTTCTTCTCATCTGCTCCTTCTTAATCTTAGCCTCAGCTGAAGGAATAGACCATAAATGATTATCTGCTATTTTACCACAATACAAAATGACAGTCTAGTAACTGCGCTCTAACTGTTGACTTTTGCCATCATGACTTTTGGCAGTGATATAAAGGATCAATTAAATGGCAGCAGGTTGAATTGGGAATACCTCGGTCAGATTTATAGACTGATGCAGCAGGTTTATGGCTTTCTGCAATGTCTTTTAGCTCACTATACCCTTTTAGGTCTTAGGCAGCTTCTATTATGCTTAATAAGACCAGTATTTATGGCCTGAAATGGCTCCGTCAGGAGCTATAAGCAACACCGAGCCAAATCTACCTCAGGAATGCAGCACTCTGGAGCTCGGGAGAGAAAGCATGTGTGTGTGTGTGTGTGTGGTCATTGACCACATCATAAACCCTGCTGGTGGTGCTGCTGAAGCTAAAAAAAAAAAAAAACCCTTTCTTATTCACCAGAAGAGTGTCACACACTTTAATTCAGTAGGCCTGCGATTCTTCTCCTCACACTTCAAGCTGAAGATCTGGAAAACCAGAACCTGTCTCGTATCATTACCAAATCATTTAATGATCATTATCAAACCACATTAAACCCCCACGATCCAGCTACTGTCACTACAACCGTTTGCTGTAACTTGGCAAATAATAGCGCTTAGCTTTGTTTTATTTGTCCTTAGAACAGGGACGACTGCACAGGGCTCAAACGATTACACGTGCCTCGCCATAAATAGTGTGGCGCACACGTAAAGTCATCAGCGTTGCAGCCTGCGGCCACACGATCACAACATTTATGCACTGCAGTAATGGCTAAAGAGAGAAATAACAGTGATTATCCAGGGCTAGGCCAAGTCCTTGGCCCATCGCAGTGTAATTACAGCCTCGGCGTGCTCGGATTTCGACTTTTCGACTGAATCTAGCCTTAGACTGGCTAGTTCGGGCCAAAGAAAACACTCCTCCTGTAATTTCAGAGCAATGTAAGACATGGATAATCAGCCTCAATGCTTGGACTTCTAAAAAGAAAGGAAAATATGGTACGGGTGTGTTATATTTAAAAACGCAAGCAGCACACAGCATGTGGAGTCTGCTTTCCAGCAAAGAGACCACAGTGACACCACTGGCTGGGACAGAGCTAAGATCAGAGTGCTGTATGGTCATACTGGTAAAGAACTGGACACCTGCTGGCAGTTTTTACCCAAATAAGAAAAATGATACCATAGAAGAAACTGGAGATAGCTGGAAGGAAAGCAGAGAATGGTGAACCGCCTCCAGAAAGGCCAAAACATCTCACACACACTTCCGTTCCAGGCATTCCTGAGCCTCCCTTTTTTCCATGGATTTCAATGTCTGAAACCATTAAGCCATTGTTCCTTTAATGCATTTCGTTTTAATCCAGTTCCAAGCGTCTTTAAGCATTCTGATATAACAGCGCTTTGATGTTAAGTCTACGTGGGAATATCAAAGTCACGCATGGATTTAAACCCGAACGAACACTAGCTTAGCACAGAACTCCACTACAATGCAGTTGAATACAACACGTAATATCTTAAATCCATTTCAAAAGATTTAGTTTTACAGTATTCCTAAAATGATCTTTCTCAAACACAACATTTTAAAAAACAAAGCAAATTGTTTTTTTTCTTTTTCTTCTTCTTCTTCTTCTTTTTATGGGTGTTTCCAGTAATGAAACAGCCCAAGCCTCTCCACTGGTTAAACCAAGGATAATCTGTTTTCTTTCAATATGGATTCCCGTCAAATACCAAGAGCATCTACTAGCTTTTTGACGACTTATGCAAAAGAAGCTTGTGTGTTCCTACCCCAGGGTTTTACATGCTACAGATTTATTTTTATTTTTTTGTAAAGTTTGTGGTAGTCAATTGGGAGTGCAATTCTTTATTGCATCTGTTTTTCCTCTCTTTCTTCTGAAAACCTGTTAATGTGCATTAAGTGAGCTGCACTACTTTTGGCAAAGTACGGTTGAAAAGTAGTGACTGACTTATTTATTTTTTCATTACAATTGCTTTATTTTCCCTTCTTGCCAGTGTTAAAATGTATGTTGTTTTTGTTCTTGGGCTTTGGAAATATTTCCGCTTTACAGTACGAGTATTTTACTGTAGCACCATGATTACATAATCTTCATCAACTATATTCCATCCTTCCTTTGGGTTAAAATGGGATTTTAAATGCTATTTTAATAAGCATTATTGACATTGCATTTTAATTGTTTAAACGGACATTAACTGACAACATCCACAGATCGGCCGTGATATTACAATACAAAACATTAAGCCTAGTATTGCATAGGTTCCCCACGTTTCACCAGGGCAGGTCAGGCAAGGTGCCTGTTTGCTGGGGGTGTTGTGGTGTCTGGCACTAGGACACTAGCAGTGGATCCTTTAGGTCGTCTGGGTCATAGGGTGGAGTCTCCATGTATCTGACTTGTTTTCCCGGCACACCAATGGGGGCATGATCAAATTGGACTCTGGTGAATTTTGAGGCCAAGTCTTTCTGTGGGATCGGCACAGACAGGCTGGTTTTTGGTCCATACAGGCAGAGATGAGCCTTATGTGTCTATGTTCCTGTAACCAGTTTACTGATATATAATCGATAATCAGTGTTAATGTTATTCGCTGGGTATGTTATCAGGGCTGATCGGGGTACAGTAATGAGACTTACCATATACTGTTAGTCTTACCTATGAGACTTACCAACTACCTCCCATATACAGTAGTTGCCTCTGATATCCAGAAGGGGCATCACAGTCAAAAGACACGCACCTTTAGGTGAAAATTAAAAACAAACAAACAACTAAATAAAATATACAATATCTTGAATATTCGAAACTCTGCACTATTTTAAGCTTCCCAATTAAATGTAAGTAAATTAATGATATTGTAGCGTTTTTACGCCGGAAAGAATGCTGGAGAGACGAGCGAGCTTCCTGGCTGCCCAATGCAAATGGCTGGGAGTATTTTATTGAGCCACGGCACATTCCACAGTCACTAAACAGACATCTAACACACCCACACACACACAACCTGGCCGAAGCCACTACCCCAAACACCTTTCCCCAACACGGTGAACACATCATAACGCCTCCCGCAAAGCATGATGGTCGTCTGTCAAACCCCACCCACGCCACAATATTGTCTATGTTATCTGCTTTGCATATTTACAAGATGCAGTTTTTACTCATGTCTACTGTCATATATTGGAACACATGTTCTCATGACACCCTAAATGGATTTGATCTTAAACTTGGACAATCATGTGGAGTCAACGCCAGCTCGAGTGCACGTTGTTCTTAAGATTAAATAATAAGAAAGTCAGAAATTAAAGTACATATTTTAAAGATTCTACTTTACATTTAAATTTTTTCTCAGCTATGAAATTCGTATTATACAAGAGTTACTTCAAACCTTTTACAGTGGAACTTTGGATTACAAGCATAACTCGTTCCGGATGCGAGCTTGTATTTTATAACACTTATAAACCAAATAGAACTTAAGATATGAGAAATAATGGAAACTTAAATTATTCGTTCCACAGCCCAAAAAAATAAATACATAAAAATAATTTACACAAAATATAAAGTAAAAATAAAACGAATTAACTTGCTCTTTACCTTTAAAAAAAAGTAAAAATAAATCCCGACAGATTGTGTTTCTGTTTGTGCACGCAGGCGCTGTGTGTGTATTTGTGTGTGTGTGTGTGTGTGTGTGTGTGTGTGTGTGAGTAAGCTCCCCTCTCCCCCTTCTCATCTTACACAGTTACCCTTCCTCCACTCTTTTCACACACGTGAACAAACTCGCAATCCGAGGTTTCACTGTAATCTCACTCGACAAGAGACCTTTAAAAAGTGAAGACAATGACCATTGTTAAAAGCACTATATAAATAAAATTGAATTGAATTGATAATAGAAAATAACAGAGGTGTGACATTTAAATAGAACTATCTCTTAACAACCCGGGTGTTTTAATAATTATTAGTTACACTAACTGTGAGTCTCACTGTTGAACAAGTGATTGTACATCCTACACAGCGCACTAGCTTTCCGTTTAACACTATTTGGAATTTAACCCCTGGGACCCAAAAGTGGAACAAAGAGAAACTTAGGAGATTGCATCAAACACTCCATCTTGTGTGATATTGCTTAAATGAATAGTGTTTAACAGAAAAGAGAAGTGTTTTCTTTTGAACCCAACTGTACCTTAAGCAATAGCAACTGAAGATAAGAAGGAAAACAAAGCCAATGCAGCTTTTTCCGTTCTTACCTCTGTTTCTCAGCGGGGGAACTAAAAGCAACACAAGGAACAATCAATAGCTATGTAAATGTTTTTATTTTAGCAGCCACAGTGTGTGTGTGTGTGTGTGTGTGTGTGTGTGTCACTCGGCCAAAAGATAGATGAGACTGTCTAGATTAGTTAAACCAGTGTATAAACCTAACTGTCCAAGACCAATGTCCTGTAAGAATGGAGGTGCTGGGGAGACAAAGGGTCATAAATCTTTACAGAATTTATTCCTCAGTTGCCCAAAGCAATTTTGCAGTATTTTTTTTTTAACTGAAGATATTGTAGACAGGCTTCTAAACATGCACCCCATATTTATGCAGGCAATAAACAGACCACCGTGATTTCCATTGGATGCAACCCAAACCAGTGTTTCCTTTTTTTCCTTCCTTATTCAGTACATATATTGGTTTCTCCTGAAATGAGAATAAATCTCTTAGGAATTGGCTTATTGAGTGAATCCACGCACCATTAACTACCAGGGAATGCTCTGAAGCAAGCCCGACTTCAGTGATAAACTCTCAATTGTTCCAGAGACTGTAAAATAAGAGAGAGAGAGAGAGAGAGAGAGAGAGAGAGAGAACAAAAAAAACACAAATTTAATTCTAAGACAGAGTGCACAATATTCACAGGCTGGTGAGGATGCACACACATTTTGTTATTATAAACTGAATGATCCAAGCGGAAAGAACAAAAGTTATTTTTGTCAGATAGGGCAAGTATGGAAAACATAGTACTGTATGTACTGTACTGTAGAGTTTATGTTAATAAATACAATACAGAAGCAAATGTTCTTATAAATGTTTTATTTATATTAAAGACTAACGTTAGTGCGCGTCATTGATAATTAAAAAGTTTGCAGAAACAGACATGTCTGTCTGTCTGTCTTTCTGTACAGCAGAACTCTCTGTCTAACTTATTAATACAAAGAAATCACATTCTTTAAGGTTGAGTATCTTACGCCTTGTTTACGCCAAGTTGTACTTCTTTAAGCCATAGATCATAAAATGATGTGCGGCACATTGCTGTTTGTAACATCACTTTAGAGCGCATAACACCGGGCTCTCAGTTCAGGTATTTTACCTCGCTGTGACTGCTGTGAATATGTTTGCTCTAACAACCCGTGTTTTATTTCAAAGTGGCGCTTCACAACACTGCACCACGGTTTAAGACAAATTGGTTTTAAACTTCCTGCAGGAAGAAACATATAATAATCTGTCCATACTGTACATCTTTGAAGATTCAGTTTCCAAAAGCTACAGACCTTTTGCCGAGTCACGTGTTCGTTTGTGTCTACAAAAATTTTACGCTTGGTTCAGTGTCTTTCACATACCCTGTGTATTTACGGTAAACTATTGCGTTGATTGGATCTGTTGAGTGACGCATACCGTACAGCCACGCCCACTTCAAGGTCGCCAAAAACGCCAAAAAAGCTCCTGTGCAGTTAATCTGGCACAAAACTGCCCATACCATCCCTTCTACTCAACATTTAGATTTTATTTATGGAGCAGATTTTTAATAAATTAAAAGAATTTCGTTAAGATTTTCATTAAATTGGCAAAGTTTCATTAAATTCTTTTGAGCCATCTTGCGTGATGCTGTGACAAAATCGGCTGGACAGATATACAAAACTGAGACTGGTTTCGGTTCCTCCAATGTATGAAACACTAAGATTTCATTGACAGAGCGAGTCCTGAGGACAAAACCTTACTTATATAGATTTTTATATAGATAATTTATCTAGATTTATAATATGCTGATTTAAGAAATAAACATCACTAAATGTAGAAGTAATCACATGCCACTGGCCGCTGTTAACTGCCACGATCACCAACAACAGACTCTTCAATGCTTTCCCATGCACCTGATTAATTAGTACACACTGGAGGACTGTCACCATTAAAAATGTGTGCTAATATATAATTAGCATCACGTCTTTCCAGTGAAGAGAGAATGGGCCAGATTGCTTAACCTTTTTAATGAGGGTGTTCTTAATGTTTTTGATTTGCGGTGGTGGAGAACTTACAGTGTAGTGTTTCTTCTGTGTTAATCAGTTAGTTAGTTTTGTTAATGCACACAGTATATATATATATATATATATATATATATATATATATATATATATATATATTCGCTGAATTCTGACTATACACAATATACTTTACTGTTAAAAATACAATAAGAAATGTTTTAAACAAGCAAAACCTAAAAAAGAAAAGATTCATTTTCAGAGTTGATACATGATGCAGGTTTCCTCTGGGTACTCAGGTTTCCTCCCACAGTCCAAAGACTGGACTGTTAGCTGACTACCATTTTCAAATTGTCTATAGTGTGTGCAGTATACAATACTGCTTTGTGCCACATCACCACTCCAAGCCATTTCCACATGCTTATGCCTATTCAAGGAGTTCCTGGGAGGCCAGCATTTCAGACATAAAGCAGGCAGTTCGATCATGCATCAGGGTGATGATGGGGAAATGTTCTACCTTGATACTGTGTCCAATCACTAGTGAAACACTGGGATAAGTGTTTCAAAAATCTATGCAAATGTTATAGAGTATGTAGTCACAAAATGTTATTTTAAAAAATAATAATTTAAAAAGCATACTGGATTTTTATTGACCAAAAATGTATCCCTTAAAATACCCCTAAGATAGAGACCTGTTAAATACATATAATGATCATAATCAATTACACCTTTTATACCTCTTTCTTATTATGCATTAGCAGCAACATTATTCTGTTAATTAGCTTTTAAACTTCGCTAACATTAAGACTGGGAACACCTTATTTATAATAATAAAAATCAAATAAAAAAAGGGAAGAAAATATTAGCTGAAACTTTGTCATAAATTTTCTTCATAGCACTGTCACGGTATGCCTAATAAACAACAGTTAAAACTGTACACAATCAGAGAAAGTAGAGAAGGCTTATACGGTCTTACATGAAGATGAATTAAATTTCAATTACAAGCATTTAATGCTTCAAGTGTCAAAGGCTTTTATTGACAATTACATTAAGTTTATGCAAAGAGTCAATATGTTTTTTTTTTAAGACCTCTGCAATTCGCCCTGCCATTCTGTGGCCACATCCTGACCGATGGATTATTACATAATCAATGCTCAGAGTTTGTCAGAATTTGTGGGGTTTTGTTTGTCCACCCGCCTCTTGAGGATCAACCACAAGTTCTCAATAGGATTAAAGTCTGGGGAGTTTCCTGGCCACAGGCCAAAAATTTTAATGTTTTGATCCACTAAGTTATCACTTTTGCCATATGGCGAGGAGATCCATCATTCTGGACAAGGCATTGTTTATCACCAAACATCACCAAACACTTGAATGATTGGGAGAAGTTGCTCTCGGAAGATGTTTTTGTACATAACTTTATTTATGGCTGTGTTCTTAGTCAAAATTATGAATGAGCTCCCACCCCCTCGACTGTGACACATGAATGGTTTCATGATGCCTTACTGTTGGCGTGACACAGGACTGATGATACTGTAGCGCTCACCTTTATGCATTTCAAGAAGGGCAGCAAAGAAGCCACTTCTCTTCAGGAAAAACATCAGGGACAGACTGATATTCTGCAAAAGGTACAGGGATCAGACTGCTGAGGAGGACTAGGGTGAAGTCATTACCTTTGATGAATCTCCTTTCTGATTGTTTGGGCATCTGGAAAAAAACAGCTTGTCCAGAGAAGAAAAGGTGAGCGCTACCATCAGTCCTGTGTGATGTCAAGAGTAAGGCATCCAGACTTTAATGTGAAATTTAATATTGGTGTCATTCTAAAAACGTTTGGCCACGGCTGCATATACAGTAGTGAGGCTGCTTTGAGACAAAAATGACTACACTAGTCATAATAGATTTAAATTAAAGTGAAATTAAACCTTTAGCTAAATACAGGTAATGTATTTATTACACCGAAAACAAACTGATCAGATGAACATCTAAAAAAACAAAAAAAAACATGCATTTTATTTCATTTTGCTTATATGATTTATTTTTTCCCCTTTTTTTTAGCTCAGCTGACTAGTTGTCTGTTGTCTGTTTTTATGTTTTAATGTGAGATTGTGAATAAAGTACAGCCGCTGACTGTTATCAGCTCGATAAGCACTTACAGAGTATAACACTCTCTAAAATGTGTTTTTATTGGACTGGTCCAATCTGAGTAGTCAAAAAAAAATAAAATAAATAATAATAATAATAATGCCAGAGTAATTAATCTTCAACATTGTCACTTAGTTATTGTAATAGACTGAGGTTTTGGTTTTTTTGCCATGTAAAAAAATGTAAAAGCAACAAAATTAAAGCATGAAGCACATTAAAACAAAAGTCTTTGGCGCAGAGCAGGAACACGCTAATTACTTTAAATCAGATTGTTATTCTTTAAAAGCCTGTAAACACACTGATGAGGGGAGCCTTAAGGTCTCACACACACACACACACACACAGTGAGGGCCTTTAGTCCATTACATAACTGTTCATTATAATAGCGAACATTATACGAGATATATTTTTTAAGCACTGAATGCACGAATGAATCTTGGCAAAGTTAGAACACAGACGTGCATATTTTCAGATTACTTTATTATAAAGAGTTTATGTGTTTTTTTATTTTTATTTTAATGTTTAGCAACTGCTTTGGCATTTCTATTTCTCAGAGCCAGGCTTTCCTACATAAAGAAAATGTGTCCCTTCTGTAATAGATTAGGGTGCAAGAAATAACAATAATTTAAAAAAAAGAAGCAAAAGCCTTATAGTGCTCATAGACTGATCAGCCATAACATTAAAACAGTTCACATTCAAACAATGTAGGTTTTAGGTTTTCATTGTTCCACCAAAACAGCTCTGACCCCTTGAGGTGTGAATGCACAAGACCTCTCAAGATCCTTTAAGTGCTGCATGTTGCACGGTGGAGCTCCATGAATCAGATATCAACTCTTCGCTTGTTAAGGCCCATAAACAGTCAGCTGTGATACACTGAGTGTTTTGATAACTTTTTTTTCCAGTTATTTGTGCTACATTGGCTTTTCTGTGGGATTAGGTTCCCAACAGGCATAGATTAGACTTACAGCATCTCACAAAAGTAAGTATACCCCTCTCATTTCAGAAACCACTTTATTATACGTTCTCAAGGAACAATACTATAGAAATTAAAACTGGATCAACTTTAGAGTCGTCAATGTGCAGCTTGTACAGCAATACAGATTTACTGTCCTCTAACAATAACACAACATGCAGACTTTATTGGCTAAATAACCCTAGGTAAACGAGTAAAAACTGTGACTAAAATGTCTATATTACGGAGCTGCAGGATGTCAGACACACGACGCTTCGCCACCTTCTGCTTGAGAACGTTCGGTGCTCAATAGGGTTTAGGTCTGGAGACATACTCGGCCACATGAACATGATAAACAGGACATGTGATTTTGCATGGTTAAAGATGTACAGCTGTTATCACTTAGGGTGCACTCTCTTTAGTTGCTTTAGTGCACAATAATGGCTGTTCTGTATGTTGAGTTATTTTCAGAGGACAGTAAATCTATACTGTTATACAAGCTGCACACTGATTACTCTAAAATACAACAAAGTTTCACTTTTATAGTATAGTCCTTTTGAGAAAATATACAAAAAGGTTTACTGAAGTGTACTCACTTTCAGGACTTGGTGTAGGTCACCAGTTTACTTGTATATTATTGATAATCAATTTTATTCAATTGATCTGAATTAAACAAATAGTGTAATGACTGATCGGTGTGTGCCTTTGCAGCATTCGATAGCTAGACATACTGTACAGTACCTTACACTCTGTTCCTAAGTGTGTGTGTGTCTGTGTGTGTGTGTATGTGTTTGTGTAAGAGAGTGTGAGTCAAAAGAGAAGATAATACTGTAAGGCTGTATCTATATGATTATTAGAGAGAGAGAGAGGAACATCGGTGTGGCAGACTTTGTTTTTATTTTGTTTGCATACATCAACGATTCTGTAATAACCTCCAGTTTTCCACTTCTGTTACACCGTCTCCAGATAAATGATCACCTTAGACTTTAAGTCCCGTACAGGAGAGCCTGCTGCGGGAGATGATTATGGAGAGGCTTTGCTGTATAAACTCACCGCATAATCAGCAGGAAATTAACAACAAAAGCATTTGCACTAAATACTCACACATAATACGTGCATAATATGTATTCTTGTCTTCAGCCTGATTAAAGACTGAAAAAAAAAAACACTTTCTGTGGGTTTTTTTTGTATGTCTTATTGTTATTCTGCTTCTAAATAAAGCTTATTTAAAGAAGGATTTGGGCTTATTTTAGAGAAATCTTTAACCCTTGAATTTAATAAGAGTTTTGCGTATAGATGAAATAAGACATGGAAAGACTTTTCGGGACTGTTGAGATACGAAAGTTAAAGATTAGTTTAGAAATGTGCATGATCTGCAGCTAACGTAAAGGCTGACATGAACGAAAGGATCCTTTAAACTGCTGTCGAAAGTGAACGCAACTTTGAATAAACTTAAAAAAAAAAATGATTTTTTTGCAGAATCTGTTTTTTTTTTATCCACTTAGTTTCAGCTCAGCCATGTTTCTTCCTTAAATATTATAATGAGCTGTAGTCACATGACTAAGTCACATGACTTTTGGAAGCGTTCAGTGGTATAGTGGTTAGCACTTTCACCTTGCACTTCCAGGGTCAGGGTTCGATTCCTGGCCAGGCTTGATTCCCGTCTCTGTGTGCATGGAGTTTGCATGTTCTTCCTGTTCTTGGTGGGTTTCCTCCTGGTGCCCCAGTTTCCTCCCACATCCAAAGACATGCAGATTAGGCTAATTCACGTTCCCAAAATTGCCCTTAGTGTGTGAATGAGTGAGTGAGTGTGTGTGTATGTGTGTGTGCACTGTGATGGATTGGCACCCTGTCCAGGGTGTAACCCACCTCGTGCCCTAAGCCTCCCGGGATAGGCTCCAGGTCTCTGCGACCCTGAATACAGGATAAAGCGGTGTAGAAGATAAGTGAGTGAGTGAGTAAGTGAGTGAGTGAAATATGAATATCTGAGTAATTACATTTTCGTCCTAGGCAAACGAAATTAAATAGGCTTCGTGTTAAAAAATAAAAGATTTATTTATGAAAAATCCAACAAACGGTTTTATATAGATTTTATAACCAATTTCACAAAGCTTCACGAATGTTTGGTATGCACACCGGCTGGGACATAACACACGTCAAGTTAGTAGTCCAGCTCCTGCCGAACACGCTGTAGCGTATCTTGCGTAACATTCTCCAGCACCTTAATGATTCTAGATTTGTAGGAAGAGCGAGGATAGAGACCAGTCCTTTAACTTAGACCCCATAAAACAAAATCACAAGGTGTCCAGTGGACATTTCAACAGCGAAACAAAAAATAACTTTTACCCAACTTATTAAAATTTGAGATACTGTACTTTCAAGGTTGAGGGTTTGATTCCTAGCAACATGTGGTACATGACAAAATCACACACACACAGTCAACAGAAATGGTATAAAATTAGGGCAGCATATTACAGGAGACTTATAATTGTACTGATATTTTATCTGAATGTTTGGTTATTTATAATGAAGCTACAGAATAAAATTTTACTGCAATATGTTGATGATAACTAGTTGATCCTGATGATGACACCTGCTGCACTTTATAGTGAAAATAACCATTATATAGTATAGATAATAACTGTTTTAGTATTTTACTGTATATGTTAATCAGAGATGCTGAAAAGTTCGACTGCACGTTTTTTAAACTGTGACAGGAATGACAGTTAAATTGTAATTGAAACAGTCATGAGCTTCACCAAACACTACAACATGGCAGACAAACACTACTGTATAAAGAGTTCCCAGTTTCATAATATTTGTATGATAAATTCTTCACCACATAAAAATTCAAATACAGCAAAGTTAATCTCGGCTTAAAGAGCTCTAAAGAATTAATAAGCTGCTTTCCACTAGGCTGTTAAATGAGAAAAATGTAAAGCTAATTGAAATCCATGTCAATAAACCAGGCGTAATATTGACTGTGTTTCTCCACGTTGCACCCTCATGCTCTGTCGCTCAGTACTGGATATGGACATGGACCAGGTAAAAGGCGCTGCGCTGCTGGAAATAATGTACAATATATATACGAGAGGTGTTCTTAGTGTGCCGGAGCCAAGATCGGACTGTCTAAAACCCTGGCCTCACAGGAACTCCTTTAATGGCCATGGGGAAAGCTCTTAGAGCGAGGTCAGGACTGTACGGTGGATGTGGCAATAACTCCCAGCCAAATTCCTGTAATGTGCATTGCTGTGAAGTGCTACAGTATGCATCTTTTTTACAAAATGGTGACAAGGTTTCCATCAAGGTTCAGGTGTTAAACTCACTGAATGTTCATGGGAACGATTGCAGTGGACTATGAGCCACCTCGGCTCGGATTGTCATTCAAAGAAATACAGTACAGCCTTTTTAAAAATTGTTTGTATCATTTAAATGTGCCTAAAGTCTTAAATTTAAATTCTATTCGTCACATACACAGTATAATATGAAGTGAAATACATATACAACTGCAGATGACCTAAAATTTCAAATGTAACACCTTGGTCCTGGAGAAACATTGTTTCGTTTCACTGTGTACTGAACTGTATATGGTTGGAATGACAATAAAAGCCTACTTGACTTGATATAAAAATGACGTAACAAAAACATAGAACTCTCAAAATATATTTTTTTGGTCATAGAAACAACCAAAAACAAGCAGAAAAAACATGTAATCATGTGTTTGATCTATTTCTTTGCCTTTATGTCCCAGTTTCTAATCTTTTGCTCATTCATGTTTGAGTAGTTGGTTAAAATGAACTAAAATCCACTTCATCATTTTGCCTATTTTGTGCTGATAACAAGAATATGTCACTCTATACCGCAAAATCATGAGCCCTATATACTGTATATATATATATTTTTTAATGCAAAAAAAAAAGCTAAAATGCTCTAAGTTTAAGGGCTACAGATATACTTACACTTATCCAATCACTCAGTCATCATCTATGCCACTTTATTCTGTATTCACTGTCGCGGCAGCTTGGAGCCTATCCCAGGAGACTTAGGGCACAAGGTGGGGTACACCCTGGACAGGGTATACTTCCATATACTGTATACACATAGTCACACATTCATTCACACACTACAGACAATTTGGGAATGCTAATTAGCCTAACCTACATGTCTTTGGACTGTGGGAGGAAACCAGAGTACCAGGAGGAAACCCACCAACCATGGGGAGAACATGCTAACACCATGCACACAGAGATGCAAATCGAGCCTGGCCAGGAATCGAACCCAGACCCTGAAGGTGCAAGACAAAAGAAATGCTAACCCTTATTAGTTTTTCTTTTTTGTGTGTGTAGTTTGCACCATGTAGACAAGGCCTTTAACTATTCAATTCAATTAAATTTTATTTGTATAGCGCTTTTAGCAATTTTAATTGCCGCAAAGCAGCTTTACACAATCAAAAGAATTATTTAAGTTTGTATGAAATGTAAATTTGTATGAATCAAAATGACTACAATACATTCCATCATTAATTTATTCATCTTCTGTACCACTTACAGTATGTACAGGGTCACGGGGGGCCTGGTGGCTATCCCAGGAGACAATGACCTTAAAAAATGACCTGCTATGACTGTCATTACCTGGGTTAGAATAAACAAACTAAAATAAAAGATATGAGAGAAAATGAAGAGAGCTGGAGAGACAGGAAAGATTTAAAAAGAGTTAAAAAAATTATGCTGCGGCAGTTTGCTTTATGTAAGTATTCTGTTTTGAAGATGGTGGTGCTTTTTTTTCTTAAATGTCAAATGTTTTGCTTTCCCAAAACATGCTCTCATTGCAATTTGTAACAATATAAATTACACAACAGTAAAAAAAAAAAAAATGATAATGTCTGACAGTCCTTAACCAGTGCATGTGGATTTGGATTTTTTGCACATCCTTCACATAATTCTACAGAATCGATAGACACGTTACACCGTGACTGAGAACGTCTTTGGAGGGATTACTGATTGAGGTCGCGGAATTATTAAAGAGAGGAATCACAGAGGAAGCTAAATCACAGAAAATGTCTCCATATGAGTCCACCTTCAGGTCCTCTTGAGTTTGACGCATTTTAATTTGTTAAATCTGTTATGATGCTGAACCTCAAATTAGCTTCTGAACCACAATCTCTGCTTAACAAACTTTTTGTTCCTTGAGAGCAGATTTGTAAAAGAAACTCCCTCCAAGTATAATAACAGTGGCAGCAGAGGTGCAAATCCCAGGACCGGTGGACTCTAGCAAACCTAATACTTATTCATTTGCTAAATGTTTTTTATGCAAAGTGACTTACAGTACAGTGAAGTTAAGTAGAAAGAAGGTGTGACGCAGAGGAAGTCTGTGGGTAATTGCTGACACCTGGGCAGCAGGTTAGTGGCCTTCCCCATACACCTAACAGTGTCCGCTTGCCAAAGCCAGAATTTTACCTTTCAACCTTCCAGTCGTTACTTTAGAGCATGAGTCTCAAACTCAAGTTGTTTGGGGGCCACTGCTGTGATTGACATCACATACGAAGGCCTTTTTAACATTCAAGCACAACAAAAAAGCACAATATTTCCATCAATTTTCTTTACTTATTTAGACATTAGCTCTCATTTAATTTAAATTACATTACTAACGTTTTTTATTATACTTTCAAACTAAAAATGTAAACAGTGTCTCTACATTGTTTTATATATTAGTTTTTAACAGTTTGCAAATCCTTTAACTTACTTTATTTTAACTTTAATAACTAAGAATCAACAATCTTAAAGAACTAACAATATTGCAGAAATTCAAAATGCAACGAAAACATTTGCACAATATTCTATTTCTTGCCAGACACCTGGCAGCACTTCTGCTCACACAACTGAGCCACGTTTGCCCTAATGGAGGTCACGGTTGAAACACTGAGTAGAGCTTGAAGATGGGCATCACTAAGCCTACACCTGTACTTGCATTTATTGAAGTTCATAGTTGAGAAAAGTTTCTCACACAGATACATGCTTCCAAAAAGGCACATTACCTGACTGAACACTTTGGACAGCTCTGGGAAGCATAAGAGGTAATTCTCTTAGAAACTGTTCAGTCTTGTCTACTTTTCCTTGTGCCTCTCTAAATTTAGTTTTTAGCTCACTCTTGCACTGCAACTCTATCAGTTCCATTTGCAAAACACTTGGAACACTCTCCACATCAGCTGAGAAGGGGTCTGCAAACAACTGGAAAGTGTCACGGTATGCCTTGAAGTCAGCAAAACGCTGATCAAATTCCTGCAGTAGGTTTCCAATAGCAGAGGCATATTCATCACCACTGAATACTGTGCCATTCTCCACAAGAGATCTGCATGTTGTGAAATGACTGAGGTTTTTTGCAGAAAGCTGAGTTTTCCATAATCTTACTTTTGTGAAGAAGGCTTTCACACTTTCATATGCTGCTGTGATGAGCTGACCAGGCCACTGGAGCCTCAGGTTAAGGATGTTCAACTCCTGTGTTATGTCCACTAGAAATGCAAGGTCCATGACCCATTTAGGATCATCAAATTCAGGAACATCCATTCTGCCATCTTCCATGAATCTCTTCACCTCTGCTCTTAATTCAAAAAATCTCTTCAAGACATTTCACCTGCTGAGCCAGCGCACTTCAGTAAAGTAAAGTACATCACCATATGTTGCCTCAATTTCTTCTAAAAAGGCGCGAAGCTGGCGGTGCTGTAAACTCCTGACCTGATGTAATTGATACATTTCAGGACAACAGACATGACATGTTCATATTTCAAGCATTTACAGCACAGTGCCTGTTGGTGTATAATGCAGTGCAGAACAATTGCTGGATCTGCATTTTCCTCTTCCAACTTTCTTTGTACCAGCGCTACCAGTCCGTTTTTTTTGCCTGTCATAGACGGGGCGCCATCAGTGGTAATGCCTACCAGTCTGTTCCACTGCAAACCAGCGCGCTCAATTGCATCACAAAGCTGATGAAATATATCTTTGGCTGATGTGCGGCCGTGCATTGGACACAAACTCAGCAACTCTTCCGTTATTTCAAATTGGTCATTAATACCCCTGATGAAAATAGCTAGATGAGCACTGTCGGTTTTGTCTGTGCTTTCGTCAAGCGCCACAAAGTATGTAGTGAAAACTCGAGCTTTGTCGCGTAACTGATCATAAATGTCATTGGATAACTCGCTAATACTGTCAGCCTTTCGTTCCTCCTGTAGTTTCTTCCCAGGCCTCTAGAGGTCGTTTGTGTTCCCCTTATCTTTAGTTCTTCCTTGTGTTTCCTCATTAGTTTTTTAGATCACCTGTGTCTCGTTTCTCCCCCAGTGTATTTAAGCTGTTCATTTTCTCCCCTCTTATTCACTCGGTTTTTGAGTCCCTGCCCTGTGTCTCCTGCTGAACCTTCCGTAACTATTCAGAGTTCCCTGCTGTAAGTTTTTGACTGTTTATTCCCTGGCTGTTTTCTCCCCTTGTGGAACCTTTTGTTTAAGGGTTTGTTTTTGTTTATTTTTATTAATTCCTCTAAGTGAGAAGAACCTTTGTTAAATATTAACTGCCTGTTTATATCTTTTGCCCTTTTTCAAATAAATCTACTCTACCTGAGACTTCTGCTTTGAGTGCTTTCAGTTGGGTCCAAACCTATCACCCTTGTGGCTCAGTGGTAAACTCTTCAGCCACCACACCAGAGATCCGGGTTCAAGGCCCGAGCCTGACAGAAAAACCGAGTCAATCATGGACCCAGAAACACTCGGTACCAGAGATCTGATGAGGGTGGTTGCTCAACATGAATCATCCTTCCAGCGCCATGAGGCCATTCTCAGCCGACAGGAGGAGCTGATGGCTAAGCATTTTCAACTCCTGGCAGAGGTGACAAGTTCCATCCACCAGATTGCTGAACGGCTCCCTGGCCCCACCTGCCACTGCACCATCCCAGGGGCCTTCTCCCATTTCAGAGCCTCGCATACCACCTCCCAAACACTTTACTGGGGATCCTAGTTCCTGTCAGGGCTTCCTCACCCAGTGCTCCCTGACCTTTGAGCTCCAGCCCTCCAGTTTCCCCACTGACCACTCGAAGATTGCTTACATGATTACCCTTCTCTCAGACAAAGCACTTTCCTGGGCCTCTGCAGTCTGGCAATCCCAGGATGCCTCTTGTGACTCATATGTGACCTTTAAGGAGGAGTTCAAGCGAGTCTTTGATCATCCAGTCAGTGGTCGAGAGTCATCCAAGCGCCTGCTTACCCTCCAACAGGGCTCCCGCAGTGCAGCAGACTTCGCCATAGAGTTTCGGACCATCGCGGCGACGAGTGGATGGAATGAGGAGGCGCTGATGGTCTGTTTTCAGAGAGGGTTGTCAGAGTCCCTACAAGACGAGTTAGCCCCCCGTGAGCCTACTGTTGATCTCGAGTCCCTCATTACCCTTGCCATCCGTCTGGACATCGTCTAAGAGAGCGGAGGTTGGCTCGTCGTAAGGCACCTCCACCTCAAGTACCTATGAGCAGATCTGTTTCGCCAGTTGGTGTGCCCCCTAGAGCGCCCCTTGTCCCTGAACAGCATTGTGATTTCCCGGAGAACATGCAGTTGGGTCGCTCCAGGCTTACTCCTAAGGAAAGGGAACGCCGCATGAGGGAGCGGCTTTGTCTTTACTGTGGATCTTCTGGCCACTTTCGCTCCTCTTGCCATGAGCTTTCGTGAAATGGGGGTCCCCGCCCAGCTGTGGGAGGGCTGTGATGGGGAAGATTAGAGATCCTCCTACTAATGCCGTCCTAGCCATTCCGGCCACTCTGTCCTGGAAGGGTCACCAGCTTCTGGTCCAAGCCATGATCGATTCTGGTGCTGCGGGCAATTTCCTGGATCTGTCAATGGCTAAACAACTCAAGATCCCAACACAACCCCTGTCTCATCCCCAGGCCGTGACAGCATTGGACGGCAGACCGCTGGAACCAGGCAGAGTAACAGAGGCCACTCAGCCCTTGCAACTCACCATTCTTCAACACCAGCAGAAGGAGACCTTCTATCTTATTGACTGTCCTGAGTCCCCCGTCATCCTTGGTTACCCCTGGCTGCACACACACAATCCCCACATCGACTGGGCTGCTAGCACTATTCTTAGCTGGGGCCTCATCTGCCAGGCTACCTGCGTACTTCCGAATCCACCCACACCTAGTCCAGAGCTTCAGGAGCCTACTGACCTCTCTCGAGTTCCCAGGTGCTATCATCAGTTCAAGACGGTGTTTAGCAAATCCCAAGCCACCTCCCTACCACCTCACCGCTCCTATGACTGTGCCATTGATCTGCTCCCTGGTTCCTCCCCTCCAAGAGGTCGGATCTTCTCCTTGTCTCCTCCTGAGCGTGAAGCAATGGACATTTACATCAAGGAGTCCTTGGCAGCCGGCATCATCCGTCCCTCTACTTCTCCAGCCGGTGCAGGCTTCTTATTTGTGGGAAAGAAAGACGGGGTCTCAGGCCGTGTATTGATTATCGGGCCCTTAACAAGATTACTGTTCGGAATCGATATCCCCTTCCGCTCATGGCCACGGCTTTTGAGTTACTTCAAGAGGCTTCCGTGTTTACAAAACTAGACCTTCGCAATGCCTACCATCTTGTTCAGATCCGGCAGGGTGACGAATGGAAGACAGCCTTCAACACCCCCACAGGCCACTATGAGTATCTGGTAATGCCCTTTGGACTCACAAATGCCCCTGCTGTATTCCAAGCTCTAATTAATGACGTTCTTCGGGATATGCTAAATCTATTCGTCTTCGTGTATCTGGATGATATTCTCATTTTCTCAAGATCACTAGAGGAGCACAAGCAGCATGTTAGCAGGGTCCTCCAGAGACTTCTCGATAACCATCTTTAAGTGAAGCCCGAGAAATGTGAGTTTCATGTTACTCAGGCTCAGTTTCTTTGGTTCATTGCCACTCCTGGCCATGTGGAGATGGACCCTAAGAAAGTCGAGGCTGTCCTGAATTGGCCCACTCCCACTTCCGTCAAGGAGGTCCAACGCTTCATTGGCTTTTCAAACTTTTATAGGAAGTTCATTAGGAATTTTAGCTCTGTGGTGGCTCCCTTGACAGCGCTGACTAAGGGAGGAGGAACCAAGATTTGCTGTGGCCCAGAAGCATCAGGGGCCTTCCAGGATCTCAAACGCCGTTTTACTTCTGCTCCTATCCTTTCTATCCCTGACCCAGAAAAACCTTTTGTGGTGGAGGTAGATGCATCGGAGGTAGGCGTAGGGGCCATCCTGTCACAAAGAGGTGAGGACGGTAAATTGCATCCCTGTGCTTTCATGTCTCATCGTCTTTTAGATGCAGAGCAGAACTACCATGTGGGGGATCGAGAACTGCTAGCGGTAAAACTTGCTCTGGAGAAATGGCGCCATTGGCTTGAGGGGGCTCTGCATCCGTTCCAAGTTCTCACGGACCACAAGAACCTGGAATATCTCCAGAAAGCTAAGCGGCACAATCCTCGGCAGGCTCGGTGGTCGTTGTTTTTTAATCGTTTTCAATTTATTCTGTCTTACAGACCCGGCGCCAAGAATGTCAAACCGGATGCCCTGTCCCGAGCTTACTTTCCCGAGACAAAGGACAAACCGCTGGCCCAGATTATCCCAAGGTCAAAGATCATTGCACCCCTTCAGTGGGATCTAGAGCGGGAGGTGCGGGGACCCAAGCTCATGAGCCAGATCCAGGAGGCGGTCCAGCGGGCCGCCTATACGTCCCTCATTCTGCTCGGGCCCGGGTCTTGCAGTGGGGTCATGGGTCTTCCTTGACATGCCACCCAGGAACTGCTCGTACACTCGAGTTCCTGCAGCGGCGGTTTTGGTGGCCATCTATCAAGGTGGATGTAAAGGGCTACGTGGAGGCCTGTACTGTGTGCAGCCAGGGTAAGTCCACTCGGCAGCGACTCCAGGGCCTACTCCATCCCTTACCCATTCCTCGCAGGCCATGGTCACACCTGTATCTGGACTTTGTTACAGGACTCCCACCATCCTAAGGTAACACTGTCATCCTGGTAGTGGTGGACCGGTTCTCTAAGGCCGCCCGATTCATTCCTCTGCCCAAGCTGCCATCTGCTAAGGAGACAGCTGAACTCCTTATAAATCATGTCTTTCAGATTTTTGGTATGCCATTAGATATGGTCTCTGATCGGGGGCCTCAGTTCTCATCCCAGTTCTGGAGTGCCTTCTGCAGGCTGATTGGGGCCACAGCCAGCCTTTCATCTGGGTTCCATCCTGAGTCCAATGGCCAAACAGAACAGATTAATCAGGATCTGGAGACCACCCTGCGGTGCATGGCAGCCCATAACCCCACTTCTTGGGCAACCTACATCCTGTGGGCGGAATACGCACACAACACCCTCCAGTCTTCGGCCACTGGACTGTCCCCCTTCGAATGTCAGTTTGGGTATGCCCCTCCATTGTTTCCTGAGGAAGAAGCACAGGTGGGCGTTCCATCTGCCCAACGCTTTGTTCAGCGCTGCCGACAAACCTGGAGGAAAGCTAGGCAAATCCTTCTTCGATCCTCCAAAAGATACCAAAGTCAGGCAAACCGCCACCGCCAGTCAGCGCCCAACTTTCGACCTGTTCAAAGAGTCTGGTTATCCACCAAGAACCTGCCCCTCCGGGTTGAATCGAGGAAGTTGTCTCAGAAGTTCATTGGCCCCTTTCGCATTGCCAGGAAAGTTAACCCTGTTTCTTATCGTTTATTTCTTCCTCATTCCCTTAGAATTAACCCACCGTTTCATGTCTCTTTGTTAAAACCTGTTTTGTCTTCTCCCTTTGCCCCCCCACGCAGAACCCCTCCACCTCCCAAAGTCATCGATGGCCAGCCAGCCTACACGGTCCGCCGGATACTGGACTCCCGGAGGATCCGGAACTCACTACAGTATCTGGTGGACTGGGAGGGTTAAGGGCCGGAGGAGCGCTCTTGGGTCCCAGCCAAGGACATCCTGGATCCAAGTTTAATCCGGGAGTTCCGCACTCGGCAATTGGGAGGTGCTAAAAGAAACGCCAGGAGTCGTTCCTAGAGGAGGGGGTCCTGTCAGCCTTTCGTTCCTCCTGTAGTTTCTCCCCAGGCCTCTAGAGGTCATTTGTGTTCCCCTTATCTTTAGTTCTTCCTTGTGTTTCCTCATTAGTGTATTTACATTAGTGTATTTTCCCCCCAGTGTATTTAAGCTGTTCATTTTCTCCCCTCTTATTCACTCGGTTTTTGAGTCCCTGCCCTGTGTCTCCTGCTTAACCTTCCGTAACTATTCAGAGTTCCCTGCTGTAAGTTTTTGATTGTTTATTCACTGGCTGTTTTCTCCCCTTGTGGAAGCTTCTGTTTAAGGGTTTGTTTTTGTTTATTTTTATTAATTCCTCTAAGTGAGAAGAACCTTTATTATTAACTGCCTGTTTATATCTTTTGCCCTTTTTCAAATATATCTACTCTACCTGAGACTTCTGCTTTGAGTGCTTTCAGTTGGGTCCAAACCTATCACCCTTGTGGCTCAGTGGTAAACTCTTCAGCCACCACACCAGAGATCCGGGTTCAAGGCCCGAGCCTGACAAATACGCTTTGCTACGGTGTTTGCCGATAGAGAGAGATGGTTAAACAAGCTCTTTTTTTCTGGACATAGAATAGCAGCGACTTTCAACATGCAATCCTTCATAAACTGCCCTTCAGTGAATGGCTTTCCTGCTTTAGCGATCAACTCACTCACCACATAACTAGCTTTAACTGCAGCATCAGCGTCCTTTTTGGCTTTATGGAAAAGGCTTTGCTGGGACATTAACTCGCTCTGCAACTGCGTAGCTCATTTTTTTCTATCGTCTTCCTGGTACTTTTCATATTGTTCTCTGTGTTTAGTCGAGTAGTGGCGCTTGAGATTATACTCCTTTAGAACGGCGACTTTTTCCTTGCATATCAGACATGTAGCATTTTCATTAAACTCCACAAAAAAATACTGCAATGTCGATCTTTCTTGAAACTGTCTGTGTTCATCATCCACCTTCCTTTTCGATTTGGAAAGAGACATGATTTCGTTAGCAGCCAAACAAAAAAAATTACTAAAGCCACAAAACCTCTTCTCAAATCACCGGTTATTCACAGTTATTTAATTGAACCCTAATTAAATATGAAGGGGTAGCTTTTATGAAAAAACAACGGGAAAAAATGCTGGTCGGATTATACTATTTTTTGGCAACAGTTGCGGGCCGGAGGGAGAAGGAGGGGTAGCCGTAAATGGCCCACGGGCCGGCAGTTTGAGACCCCTGCTTTAGAGCATTGTATTTTTGCTTTTCTACATCTGTTTAGACTTTCAGTATTGAGCCCTTGAGCTGGGCTTCAGCTGTTCAGTTCGATTCTTATATAGATTATATGTTGCTTTAGAGAAATAATAAAATTCCTACTACTGTATACCATTTCTGAGAAAGGGAGAATACAGAAGCGTATGTGATTTAAAACTGCAGTGTAACCCTCACAAAGCGGCCGATAACTCATCCTACAGTACTGTATATTGTCACTCGTATTGTCTCAGCAGTTGCATGGATTTATCTATGAGACATCAAGAATAACTGTCGGCGTGGGCAGATAGGATCTTGTAACCCACTGCTAGATGGAAGACATGAACAGTTTCGTCTTTATTGTTTAGTCTGTGGCTTTTATCTCTTTTGAAGAAAGTTGTATTTTTGTGCTGTTTGCCAGTAATATGATTCATCCCTGTATAAACATATTCGGAGGCAGGAGCCGCGGTGCCTTCGAATATGAGGTGGTTGAGGTGTAGGACTGCTGATCAGGAGGTCCTCGTTTCAACCCATGAGCGAGATCCTTCACCCCCGAATGCTTAGAAGCTATCGGGCATCAAGCTGGCAACACGAACCCGGAGGTAACTGACACATGAATGACAGATGTTCCTAATATCTCTCGCCTGTTGTGCAATATGGGCACAAAGTTGGAATGCATTTGCAAAGTCTGTCACTCCTAGAGGTAGTTTAGAGTCACCGATTTGCCTAGTATCATGTTTTTGAGAGGTGGAAGGAAACCAGAAAACGCAGATAAAAAAACCACTAGGACTGTCTTATTCGTTTTATCTGTTGGTCTGGGCTTAGTCTATTTTGCTTCTTTTAACTTTTAAGCCAAATTCTTTTGTTTCCTCACTTCACCAAATTAGCTGATATTTCATTGTTAATCATATGTATGATGCAATACAAAACTTAAATAAAATGCAGGGCTTGGTTAAAGCATTGCTTTAGGATTAAGCCTCGTTTCATTATTCTCTCGTAGAACCTGCACCAGATCATTTAAAACTCTGCATATAAATTCATTTTAACACCAGTAAATGGTTTCCATAAAGAACAATAATAAATGAAGTGGTCTGTTTTTTAAATCTTTTAGTTTGGCCTTCGGGATTGTATCTATATTACTGTGGAATTGTTTCAACCTCTAAGACCATATCCAGATATCTTGCTTTGGGCCAATAAAAACAGGCAAGTCTCCGAGACTGTAAGCCTAGGATACACTCTTCATGACCTGCCACAAGGCTTTATGTGCCAACGAGCTTATCCACACCCATCTCTAGGAAAAACCAGACGAAAACATACTTAGCATACCTAAGGTAGGCACTGATGGAAAGGAGCTGGAAAAAAAAGAACAAAACAACAGTAAAAGAGGAGGGGGATATATATATATATATATATATATATATATATATATATATATATATATATATATATATGATATAAGGAGTCATTACATGGTACTTTTCCAGCATCACTAGAACTGAAATAAATGATTGTTTTTTTCGACAGAGAACAGGCACAAAGAAGGCCATTAAATCACTGGGGCTGGCTGAGCATGTACTCGACTTTTACAGGTTTTCTGTTGCAAAAAAGTGGAATACCAGCTGGGTGTGGCGAGCCCAGTATAATGGGAGAGCAAATGCTGGGGGAAAAAAAGAAAATGCTGAAATATGTCTACGTCCGTAGCAAACAAGACTCTGAGGCTCCAGATGATGTGCATAAATCTGTCTTCGTTCATCTATTCGTTCATCTCAGACAGGGTTGTAATAGATCCTGAGCTTATCCTGGGAACACTGGCCATGAGGCAGAATGGGAAACACACTCATTTTTCCGCACACTCATTTACATTTAAATGCTATTTAGCATAGCCAGTGCGTTTCGGTTACTTAGTGGTACGTTCATACAGTATGTGGGTGAATACCAGAGATCTAACGAGGACATGTAGAGGACACGCAGAACAAAAATGAAGCTTTCTGGGACAGAACGCAGCTCTTTGGTCTGTTTGTTCTCTGTAGGTACCAAAAAAAAAAGGTGATTATGCTAACAAATATTAATCAGTATGCAGCAATGAAGCACGATTTATCAGCAAGACAACCACAGTACATGTCTGCAAAATGTCTGAACAATTGCATCAAAATGGCAATGACTGCTGCAAGTCCTTTTGTTACATAACCTCATAAGGTTCAAGCAGGAACTTCTGGAAATTTGACATTTACTTCTTTTGGCTGACATTTTTATCTAATGTAACTTAAAACTGAGACAGGAAACAAATGAGCAGTTAAAGGGTTAAAGGGCTTTGCGCAACCACCCAACGTTGGCAGTGTGTTGAACTTGTGACCTTCCGATCCATAGCCCACTGCCTTATCCTTATCCACCGGTTTAATGCACGACAGAGTTTTTGAAAATACGTACTGTATATCTAACTGATACACTGGAGTATTTTAACCGACTATACAAACTTGACTGAGAAAACAATAAAAAATGCGTCACACAGGAAAAAAATAGCACAGATACACATGATTATGTGCTTGTTTTCTGTTTGTATCTATGACAATAATAATATAAAATAATAATAATAATAATATATAATAATAATAATAATAATAATAATAATATGCTCAATCTGACAGTTTTACATTTCGACGTTATTCCCCTATCCTGGTTTTATATATATATATATATATATATATATATATATATATATATATATGTACAAGTAATGATAACTTTGGTTGTACCTGAAATATCAGAACATTTTTGAAGAAGAAAACAGTTTGAAGTCTGATATATATATATATATATATATATATATATATATATATTTATATATATATACTTCATACAGTTTATTTAAACTTTTACATACTTTTACATTTTTCTATTTTATACTTCATTTTTTTATTGTAACAAATTAGTTAGATTTTATATTTTACATTCTTTTCCAAGGCCATTTCACCTCTCTTATTTCCTTTTCTTTTTATGTCACAAACAGTCATGTAAGCATTCCACTGCATATCAGACTGTGTATGGTTGTTTAGTTGATAAATAAGAATTTGAATGTAAAGCCTCTCTCACACCGACAAAGCTTCCATATAAGCACATTTTTTTATTGTCATTTGCCTAAGCCGTATTGGTGGCACGGATCTGTGCTGCTTAGGTTTTAAGGCTTATATACTTTAGTTATCTCACTTTTGTTCTGGTGAAGTTGTACCGCTTGGCACTTATCGAAATATCTGTACTGTATAAAACTGTGTATGTGGGTAGGTTTCATGCACTTCTAAAGTAAACAAGCTTCTATGGATTGATCCATTTTGAGTCTTTACTGCAAAGTGTGTTTATTTGCAGCTCATGTTTTATCTTGCAGTATGCAGGCTGGACATTGGGTTTTGTCATCAACCGTAGAAAGCACGGCCAGCCCTTAACAGTTAATAGCAGAATTAATAAACAGATAGCTGACTCTTAGTAAACTTGGAAAAAGTGTTTATTGGTTATAAATCTCTATTCTGCTTTCAGTATTCACGGAAATTAGCTGTACTGGAATCCCCAGTTACTGTCTCTATCAATAATAGCACTGTAGTAATACTGTAATACTGTAGGTCAAATCCCCACGGTGATCTGTTGGGGGCAGGGGGGTTGATGGTTATGGTGTTGGACTGATGATCAAGAGGTCTCTGGTTCAAACCCTAATGTCGTCAGACTGACACTGCTGGACCCTTGGGCAAAGTCTTTTACCTTCAAGTGCTCAGTTACAACCGGGGGGTTAAGATGGCACACCGACCCCATGAGTAACTAACACCGAAATGCCGGGTATACTGTATCTCCGAGGTGTGGGGTATTTGTTGCCTAATGTGCCAGATGCTTCCCTCCACAGATTCCCACTGATTCCTGATGTCCGTGCCAGTAATACCAGACTTGTTTGGGATAGATCCTCCAAGGCAGGGTGTCACACTGCAAGCAATTATCCACACAAACAACTGTACTGTATATACTGTACACAGTGTGGATGCAGATCTAGAGAATTATCAGCCTACACTGATCGAGGGCCTTGTTTTTACCAGGGTTTCAGATCTCTTTAGGGCAAAAGCAGCACATGTGATTTTAAATTTTTTATGAAGACACTTCAGGCCACCTTCTTAGCTCTTATATTCCTCTCATGGAGATGTGAGGAAAGCAAGCCGCTGCTCTGGCCTTCGAACAACTGCTCGCCTTGTGAGTCTCAGTGTTTACTTGAAGAGGTGTTTTCTCACATAGCTGCATTTCACTGGCTTTTCAAGCGAATCGCACCTCCCTTGCTCTCTGTGTGTGTGTGTGTGTGTGTGTGTGTGTAGGGGCAGACTAAATACCTAGGCATACAAAGATTTCCTGTTTTCTATATGAGACCTACACACAGGAAATGTTTGGAGTCTGCCAGGTCTACTTCAAGACTTTTTGAAATGTCCTTTAAAGACTGACATTTTTTACTAAACGTTAGGATGCTTTAGAGGAATTGGTGAGGCAAGTTGATTAGTGAATCGTAAGTAGATGACTACGAGTGATAATCTTTGTATGCAATCATTGTGTGTTTTCATTCAATTCAATCATTGTGAGTCGAAAACAAGGAAATGTCAATTTCTTAACAAAACTGTTTAAAAGGGAATTTACACTGTGCTGAGAGTTTCAAATAATGTTATTTTCTCAATAAACAGAATGTGCAAAAGTCTTGAGTAGACCCAACCTCTTCACTCTTACTCATCGTCTATAGCGCTTTGTCCTGTATACAGGGTCGCGAGGGCCTGAAGCCTATCCCAGGTGACTTATAGGGTACAAGGTGGGGTACACCATCACAGGGCACACACACATGCAGTGAAACCTCGGATTGCGAGGTACGCGGTTTGCGCGTGTTCCGCAAGACGAGCAAAGATTTTTTATAATTTTTTACTTGAAAAATGAGCAAGTCTTGGTTTGCAAGCACCGAGTATCATGTATCACGCTTCTTATTTTGATGTCGAGCGTCACGTGATCACAACTGAGCCAATGTTTTTTCTCTCTCTTGTTCTGCGGAACTGTGGGTAATTGTCTCCCCTGCTGGGTCTTAGTGCTCGTCTCTTACTGGTATATTCAACATCCGTGCATGCATGTACTGTTTATTATAACACTGTGACCACGTGTGTGCATAAAACATATTTTATTTTGTGTTCAAAAGTGCGCGTGTACTGTTTCTTTTAACACACGTGTGTGCGCGTGTGAAAAGAAAGTCTCATTAGAGGTAAAAAAATAAATTTTCTCCCTCTGTCGTTATGTGTGTGCGTGTGCATAATTTGACACCGTGCCGGTTCACACACTCTCTCTATTTCTTTGTGTGTGTGCTCTCTGCTTCACACACACAAACACACACACACACACACACACACACACACTAACGGCGAGAGAGAGAGAGAGAGAGGCATGTGAGTGAACCGGCATGGGGTCAAATTACGTGCGTGCGCGCACACACAACGCACACACATAACGACAGTCTGAGGGGCTGAAAGTAAGAGTCTCCCCTTACTTTAGCTTCACACACAAACACACACACACACACACACACACACAGGGCCTGCGCGCTTAAACGGAAACAATTATCTGGCGGGATTTATTTTTCCTTTTTTTTTAGGTAAAGTGCAGGTTAATTTGTTTTATTTTTACTTTATATTTTGTATTAATTATTTTTATGTAATTATTTTTTTGGGCTGTGGAATGAATAATTTGAGTTTTCATTATTTTATATGGAAAAAATTTGCTTTGATTTACAAGTGTTTTGGAATATGAGACCACTTCCTGAACAAATTATGCTCGTAATCCAAGGTTCCACTGTATACATATCAATGAGACTAATCTGCATGTCTCTGGACTGTGGGAGGAAATATTGAAGAAGTTTGGGTTAGCACTGTTAATTTAAATGATTACTTTTTTTATGGGAACTAATATTTTTACTGCAACAGGCTACAAAGTGCTTAAAGATACAATAAAAAAATTGTTTATGTAACAACCTGAGCAGCAACCTTATTTTCCCTTTTGTCTGTTTCAACCACTCAGGATTTAGCATCACCCATATACAGTTTACGAAACGCAAAACATTCTTCAGAAACATTAGAGCGAAAAAAAAAAAGTCTTTCATGAAGCCTGGAGAACTATTCCTTAAGACGACATTAGAAAAAATAATTAATGGTTGCTCTTTGGGTTTTAAATATGAAAAAAAATGAGAGGTGGTTCAAGACTTTTACTTAGACTTTTAATGAAGTTTATGGTGTTTTTCTTCTTTCACTTTGGGGAACCCAAAAGGTTCTTAGTCAAACTTTCCCAATAAATAAGTCTTGGAAAGGATTTCAAATAGAACAAATGAAGCAATGCAGTTCTAACAAATAGAAATTCCCTTAATAAACCTTTAAATGTTTTCTGGTCCATTTTAGTCCTTACTTTGAATCCATCAAATCTGTCTAACTCCAGATAAACTTTTTTTAAAGGAAAATAAATAAAGAAAAAAAGAAAGAAAGAAAGAATGTACTGTTGAGCTCAGAAACGCCAAAAACGCCCAAAGATTACAGAAAAACAACCAAGAATCATTTTTTTCCTTATGAAGAAAAAAAAAAAAAACATTCTCAGCAGTTGGTTGGATCGGGAACTCTCTCCAGGAGGGCGTGGTATCAGTGCCCAAGTCAACAACCAAGAAAAGATTTCAACCGAGTAACTTCAGAGGATGGATTTTGTAACCAGACAATCACCAGGAGCATAATTCGGAAGCAACCCAAGACATTATTTTTTTTCAAGCAAAGAAGTTTGTCTTAATAGGAGGTAAATAAAGGTGCCAAACACATCAGTGGTGTAATAGTTTTATCTTCATCATCTCCAGGTCTGCTCACCACACCATTTATTCAAAAAACTCGACAGGGCATAATTACACCTGCTAAGTGGCAGCGTTTTTTTTCCTCCTTCTTCTTTTTCTCATTTGTTGTATTGTCAAGGCATCATAAAAAGATCTATAACGTTGTGCTAAACGATTATTTTCCCATATGTAGATCATAAATTCTTGTATGGTATTACAGGACTGCAATAAAAGCCATTTTTAGATCACAGAACACGCCTCATATTATGTTTTTGTTCTCATTCCCCTTGCTGGTGTCCTGGTGTCTGTTTAACTGTTTAACTGTTTAAATTTGCAACATAATAGAATAGGAATTAGAGGTCTGTCTTGGCTAGACAGTTATTGGTCTATAGTGCAAATATTTCCACAATACACAGACTGTATGCTTTTCTGGCAAAAAAAAAAAATAGTTTTTTAGATCACCTCTACATAAAGCCACAATAGCAGTACGTGTTTAAAAGATTTCACCTTTGTGTTGTTAGACTTGAGGAAAAGATCTGTCTAGGTTTAGCTGTTAGAGTAATATTTTTTGCAGCTGTTGTTTAATGCCTTAAATATGCCTTAATTGTGTTTTGGAGTGCTTTATGCAGGGGTAGTTACACAATTTGAAATTGCTGAAAGCACATTTCCATATGTATATACATACTTACCCAAAAAAATCTAATGAGCTAAAAAAATCTGGCTTGTTTTTAATGGAAATGAACCAAGTGCATTGCGCGGAACACCACCACCACCACCACCCTGCCAGGACAAAAGATTTGATTCTTCAGTCAGAGAAGCACATAGTAACCACAGCATACCATTCTGATTTGAGTTGCCATATCACATTATTGTGACATGCCCAGGAATTGGATTAGCTGATGTCCAACCATCTTGTCTACCATACGGGCTATGAGGGGGATAAAAATTTTTTCTTGCATCATGCTTAGAGCGAAGACATGTAAATCTCACTTGGCCACGACACTGGGAAGCTAGCAAAGTTCCAGAATGTAAATATCCCTCCTGTGCAACTAGAGGGCATGCCTCCAAAATCAGTAAAAGGATTAAGGTTCACTTTGGAATAGCTGGAGGCTCATGGGGCTTTACTGATTCAACAGATCCAAGCGCTGTCCAATGACGATCCTGACTATGAACCTATTGCAATCTTACTTTATGCTGCTCAGGACTTGGCTAATGAGACAGCTTGGCTGCCAGATTTAGATGGCTCACATGGTTGTTATCCTGCTGGGGGAAAAAAAAACGATGCCACTACAGTATCAGATATGCAAGAGCTACAAACTCGAATGTCCTTGACTTCTGGCATTGACGCTGGCAGCATTGCTGGTACCTTGGTGTCTTTCGTCTTCTCAGGCTCTGACACAGAATTGGACAGGGGACAAGATACTGGAAGATTTCATGTGTCCAGTAAATATATATTCTTTGGACTTCTTCCAATGTGAAACCAAGACAATTAGGGTAAGGACCAATAACACTTGATGGGTGTGATTGTAGCACCAAACAGAAAACAAGAAAAGGTTCTTAACTTTACATTTTAATTGTCATTGGTGTAATACCTTCAAGGAGACATCCTTTGTATACCTAAAGGCAACCTAATATGCAAAAATCACTTTTTAGTCATTTGTTTTGACATTCAGGTGGGACCTTTTTGCATTGGCTAGGCTTAAATAAACCTGAGAAATCTGCTGTTCTCTTCTGGACATTGAAATTATGCCTTGGCGAGAGTATAAAGGGAATTTGTCTAGGGGGTATTAAAAAATATTGTCTATGGGGTATTAACACATTTGGTGTACCTCTGAGACCTATGTTGAAGATCTATGTTAAAGACATCTCCGGCACCTTTTATTATCTTTTAGAGTACTGCTTTAAAGGGAATACTGGATGTACAACATGCTGAAGGAACAACACCAGTGACAAGGAAGCTATAGTTTAGCCCTTTTTTTTTAACTCCAGGATGGTCCAAAGAAACAAAGATCTAAAGTATTAGTGTATATTAGTCCCCTTCTTTGCCAACCCGGTTACTACTAGATGGTGACGGTTTATTTTCCCTAAAAAGTAATGCGCAAGTTAAAGAAACAACTAAATTCCTTCTAGTTGGAACATTACAACACGAGGCTATAGAGTATCTAACACACTGTGTATTCGTTCACTTTACTTTTTTTATGAAAGTGAATAATATGACATATTTCCAAAGTCATGTTGTCAAGGATGAGTTTAATGTTTTCAGAAAGACACCATACTTGTAATTTACAAGGGAAAAAAAAGTAAGACCTTGTGTTACCGTAGCTGTAATACTAGCTTCCAGAGCTACCTAAATGAATATGTTTAGATATTTAATACTACTTAGATGACATAAAAAGCTATTAGCCTTGACCTACAATTGTTTAAAGCACTTTACACCGATTTGTCAGTGATGTCAGGTCTTGGTCCAGATATTAAAGGATGTTATTGTGTTTCATCAAATTTGTACAAATCCATACTTTAAGATAGATATTGTACTTTGTATTGCATTCACACTCTATAATTCATACACTTTAATATTCCTATGCAATGCTGGTGTACACACACACACACACACACGACATGAATATTCTTCGGAATATTCAAAAGCCTTAGCATCTATCTTTCCCATCTTTTCTCACACTGCATTTGGTCCTCATTGGGATTTTTTTTTTTTTTTTTTTTTTGTGGTGCTTGTTTAGTTGTCAAGTTCTACTTTTAAACCCCTGAACTCAGCACATATTTCCCTTTTAAACAAAGTCTGGCAGTAATTTAACTGAAAAACGGATTAAATAATTGAATAAAAATAAATAAAGATATGGCGTCTACAGCTCAGGCCTAATCTATCTTTTTTTTTTTCTTTTTTTTTGCTGATTTTTATCAACTAGGATGTTGTTAATTCTCCTTTCCCCTAATCTTCAAAAGTAGATATAAGGCCTTGACGAGTTGTCTCAGGTGAGTTTTATTGGTGCTATCTCTAAATACAGTTTAATCCCTTGATTGTAAACAGAATTGGAACAGCATTTGGGCATTTCTCAAGGGTTTTTCAGTTGTTTGCTACCTCTGCAGTCAACCGTTGGCTGTCCGTGGACACTTTTATCAGGTTTTACCATGTAAATGTACAGTAGCTCATACACAAGGTTCAGTTTTAGCAATGTTAAAACAAGCTCAGTCTCCTTAGAGGTAGCTAGAAGTGCTAGGCTTGTTGGTCATAATCTGTGTTTTGGCATCAAATTCTCTAGAATTAAGATTGGTGTTATGGTTATTAGGAACGGTGGCACACATTTGACAAACCAGTCAAAAGTTTGGAAACACCGTCTAATTCTAGTTCTAGACCGTTTTTCTACAGTCTAGAACAATACTGGTGATTTCAAAGTAGAAAAATACCACATATTGAATTTTGTAATTCAGTAACAACAAAAAAGAGTCTGGTAGTGTGTATACTGTAGAAATAAATTTCCAATGATGGAAAGAAAGTATTATAAATTAACGGCTGGCTCCTTGTATAAGAAAACCTTACATTTTATGTAAATAGCCAGACCACAAATCTTATCCTATCTAAAGAATAAGACATTTTGATAGCAAGCAGTGAAAAAGCAGGTTAGAAGGAAACATAAATAAAGATCGCTAAATGGCATCTCACAAGCGCCTCTTCTTGGATTTTTTGTACTCCAGTCTTTTAAATTAATTACTTTACTCAGACGCTTTATATGGACTAAAATTTTAGCCAGCAATTTGCAGTAATTTGCCTGAAATGTCAGCCTTGAAACAATTTTAGCAATTTACTTTCCAATAAATGTGAAACATAATTTACAGATAATTACATGAGAAAATAACGAGAATGTTTTAAGGGGAACTTTTTGTGTAAGTTTTGTTTTTGGCGTGTCCTTCCCGTCGGTTTCTTCACTGTGAAGACCTGGAGCATTGATTTTTGCATGATAACGACTACTGATAAGACTGGCTGCCTGAACGGAGGGAGGGGTAAGCATTGTGCGGTGGTACTGTAGAAGGCACATCAATATTTGCAGAAGTGGATTTAATCAATGACTCCAGTTTGAGACGGAACAGGCAGATCCTGCCTGATACTTGGCAAAAACAAGAAATCAGTCTGGTATTAAATATCATTTTGTGAGTCTCCTGACACCTCGGGAGAGAATAAAGGCACGGTGCATGGTGATTAATACAAGCAACCATAGCACATTTCAATCTTGCATGGTTGATTTGAGCAAGGTAAGATTATAACAGTGAAAATATTCTGGCTGTGTGAGTGAGTGAGGATGGTAATTTAATCACTACAAAAAGCAAAAAAAAAAAAAAAAAACTTTTTTTCTGTAAAAGTAAATATGGTACAAAGCAGTGGCTGCCGGTCAATAAGGGGCGCAGGGGCACCTCCCCTTAAAGTTAGGCAGAGAAGAATGCTACTTTAACATGTTAATCATTTAACATCATAATTATTTATTTTAATAATGAAATTATTTTTATTAATCATTTAGTCACAGTATTCCGCTGTATTACTTGTAATACTTACTTATTAAAAAAATCAAAACTGTATTACGTTCATTTGTGTTCGTGTACGCGGGACGCCGGACAAATGAGTGTCTATGTAGACACGTAAATTTATGAAATTTATTATTTAAAGCCGAGCTTTAATTGGATTTGTAAAAAATCATCCTTGGGGCAGCACTGTGCGCCCCGAACCCTCCCATTTTTGTTCTTAGCGAATCAATGTTGGTTTTAAATATTTGGGCTCATGTGATTGGACCATTCTCAACGAGTCTCATTAACAGTCAGCAGATTATTAGTTAATGTATTAAATAGTGATTGAAGCAGCCTTCTTTAAAACGTTTCGAATGTCTTACTGCAGCTAACAGTCCCAGTTTGACTTGAATGCCCCTCATATATGTACCTGTATGACAAGTCACACGAAAATTGCTTCTGTATTTAAAAACCCTGCATTGGGTGAGCCATAAGATGGGGTGAAAATGAATAAGAAATGTAACTTTGTAAGATTCCCTTCTGTTCTCAGCTTTATGAGATAGTAAGTGTTTAATGGAGCTTCTCTCACCAAGAGATGTTTTGGGATTTAGAAAGCAATAAAGTAGCACTGGTTTTGCGCTGTTCTTCACTCTCCTACTATGTGGCAGTGTATAAATATCCTTTTTTTGCATCTGTACCAGATTGCCAGAAATGTTTGATGATAAAATAAACCATGCTTTTTATGGTACTAGTCATAAAACTGATACGTCAGTACTCACAGAAGGTTTAAATGGACCTTAGTTTAAAAAAAAATCAAAAAAAAAAATAAATGTACAATGTTATGTGTGAAGTGCCAGAATATTATGGAGTAAAGGGAGCTTTTTGAGGAAGTGTTTAGATTTTTGACATGTATAACGAGTATGAAAATATTTGCTTATACATTTTGGGCGTAGCATGAAATGATTCTTAAAAAAAAAAAACTAAAAACAAAAACAAAGATTTCTTTCTTCATGTTAGGGTTCCTGGTTATTCCAAACATACTCCTGATTTAGCGTAATACACAAGCATGCATGAGTGCCGTCTAAAAAAGATCCTTAAAGATTGACCCTGTGCTCCGTAACTGCTCTGACGCAAGATATTTTTGGACCAGCAAATACCTGGCATTAAGCTAGAAACATTTAAAGACATCAAGGTCCTGAAAAAGGCCAGTATACCACTTTGGCTGAGCATATTACGGATAATATTATGTGAAAAGGAAAAAAAAAAACTACTACACAAACATTAGATTTTTTTGTTTTTGATTTGTTTTTGGAGGTTTAAAATGGAGGTTTATGGGAACATGAATGACTGTCTGTCTGTAGGTAACACAGAAGAGACATTTTGAAGTTGTTTCAGCAGGGAAGTTTAAATATTAGTTTATAAACCCCTGAAACCATTTTTCCACATCAAATAGTAATCCCACAGGAAAAGTGCTGAACCACTATTTTAAAACAAAACAAAACAAAACCAAAAAAAAAAAATGGAAAAAGAAAAACAAGTGTAGGAGCGCTATGGCGTAAACAAGTCCATGTGCTGTCTGAAATCAAGCGAAATATCTGCGCACTATGTAAATATATTTCACGGTTTATATCACAAACAAACAATATTAATAGGAATAAATCAAAGTTGTTATAATTTATTTTGTCATGTCTGAATTTTTTTGCGCGTGCATTAAAACTGGAACTTAAATCATTCCCCCGTACCGAAACCCGAGCCAGGCTCCGGCGCATTAAACTGCTCAGAAAGCCACAATGTAGACGATTTTTTTCTGTTAGATTCATCATACGCACTATGCACAGTGGCTCATCTTGGCTTTAAGGACTCGTTTAGAATTTCCAGCGAACAGCCTGAGATGAATTCTGCCAGGCCTGTACTTTAAAAGGGCTCGCTGTAACCGTTGGTGCGCCACTCGAGCTGGACGGGGAAGCGAGCCAAAACCACTCAGGTATTTGCAGCTCACGGCCCGCATGCCTTCGGTGGCACTGTGGAAGAGAGCAAATAAGGTCTGATAGGTTTGGAGACAGGGTGTCATTTTCATTTTAAGAGCCAGCGACGAGCCGGGCAAATCAACAGACCACAGGAGCGAGCAGACATAACATAAACAAAGCAGCAAACATCTGATGCGCTTAAATCATTTCATCAGGTTTTTTTTTTTTCTTTGATGGAATTTCCCAGCTCGTACACGCTGACATGACGAAATTATGTTTTTTCGTCAGCCACTCATTACAATATCAGTGCTACACCAGTAGGCAGTCAAAGAAAGGCTGAAATGCAAGGGCATGTGGGATATAATTCAATTGAGGCCTGAGACACGACACGGTGGAGGAAATGGAGAGAGGATGCATTTTGTAAGCAGGGTTGCATAACTGTGTCTTATTTGTTTTCTTAAGTTCCTCCCTAAAACATATTATGGGACAAAGGTTTCCTGAGTGCTCCACTTTACCTTGTCCTCCTTGCTTGTGATCTGGATAGTACGTTGCTGTGCTTTTTTATTGTTCCTCTGCTGGTAGGCCAGATGGAGCTTAGAGCTTACAGTATGTCTCAGGGCCACCATAACTTGTTTCTACTAACCCATGCTGTAGATGTTGGACATGGTATCCAGAAATCCCCCCCTCCCCAACCAATCCCCCACACCTCACAGCGGGGCCACCAAACACTCTCACTTCCAGGACGTCCTCCTTTGTTTCTTTCTTTTCTCCCTTTATGTCTCTTTCAACACGAGCAAATAAATCTCCCAGGCTGACCAGCAGCAGTGCTACCTTTAAAGAACAGTTTGAAAAGGGAAGTGCCCTCGCTGCCAGAGCCATCTCTGGGGAATTTTAATACTCTGGAGTCTTTAAAAAAAAGGATGTTGTTTGCTTCACAGTAATAGGAAGAGTTCGCAGAACAAAAATGCATAAACCTAAACAGAAACCTAAATCATTTACATAAAAGACTCTGTGCTGGGTCGTAGTTTGACATGAAAATAAATGATTTATCATCTTTAATGTTGATTATCGTAATGTACTTTAGGTGCTGGGACAAAGCCACGAGTTATTTTTGTAACCTTTGACCCCCGTGTACGCTCTCTGTTCTCTCTCTCTAGAACAGCAACAAATAGACTAGAATACAATCCACTGTTTAACAGTAAATCTTTGCCATGCGGCGCAAACACGAGGGCTTTCAGCCGTGCAGCGCAAACAACGCGGCTTTCAGGTTGTCAGTGTGTTGACATTCCACCGTAAGTGAACGAGAGCAGAGCAAGAGGAGCTGATTAAAAAAGCAGGCGCAGGGGGCAAAAGCAAAGGAATAAACACACTGTTTTTGTCTGCTGATGAGAGAGAGAGAGAGAGAGAGAGAGAGAGAGAGAAAGAAAATGACTGTAACAGCTGTGATCGCAGTTCCCATGCCACTTCTGCTCACCGATTGAGGCAGAGGGAGGGAGGGAGACGTGTCATCTGCTCGAAAGCAGCTTGCTGAAATGAAAAATGTCACTCACATTGATCTGAGGCAAGCAAAAAAAAAAAAACAGAGTGGACGACTATAAAAACCACAAACCAATTAGAGATGGCTGCGATTACTCATTTCATCGCGATAAATCCAGGTCTATGAGTGAACATGAATCATGTGCAAATAAATAAATAAATAGGCCATAGAAATGTCAAAACGGCATTTTAGGAACAGAAATGCTGGCTTTGCATTATTGCTTCAAATGAAGGGAAACTACTGTACAGTGTGACATTTTCCTCTGGGACATACGGTTATCTTCCCGCAGGAAGAAAGAGTTTCTTGGCTGATTGAGTGATTAAATTGGTTAAACATATATAGACATATAAAGATTGCTTTCGCTCAAGTTATTGTTAAAGTTTTCATACAGATTTACTGTTATGATATTTTCTATAACATTGGATACCCTTTTTTTGTTAATATGTTGCATATCTTATAATATGTTTGGCAATGGTACCATCTAGATTCTGTATACTGTAAATTCCATTTTTTAATAGTCTTTTATTTGCTTGAAAAAAAAATGTTAAAAACTGCAAACATGTCAAAACTGCATTTCCAAACAGGAATGCTGGCTTTGCATAATTGCTCCAAATAAAGAGAAACTACAGTGTAAAATTTCATTTCCCTCTTTATAGGGGACATACTGTAAGGGTCCTTCACTAGAGGTCACTGTTTTTAGTTTGTAGTTTTTGTTGGCCGACTCAGTTTCCCAGCAGGCACCTCGGTCAGGTGATGCAGTGCACACCTGAACCGAGGTAGCCATCAATCAATCTATAAATAGCTGTTTAGACTGGGAAACTGGGTCGAGCATTTTTGGTACTACCACTGTCATTTATGTGGGCATTTTTGGTTTGTTCTGTTTAGTTTGTACTTTGATTTTAGTTGTGTTGACTTGGGCTCTCTTATTGGCAATGTCTCTGTGTATGTTTTGTGTGTCTGTGTTAGTGGAGCTGATTCAGTCCTGTCCTCCTGTGTTCTTGTGGTTAGCTAGAGCAGGTAAGTAGTTAGGTGTGTGTGTGGCTAGGAGCATGATTAGCTAAATTCTAGAGAGTACGTTATAGTACAGTTACAGTACTAGCATGCTTCTAGCCCTAGCCCCTCTGTGTCTCTAGCTATCGTGTTTCCTCTCCCCCTAGTGTCCCAGTGTGCCTAGGTTTAGAGTGCTGTCCCTCCTGGCTTTGGAGTAACGACTAGCTTGTGAGTGCTGCCTCGCTTAGTCATGGAGGGCTGCCTCGCCTAGCCACTGGGTATCCTTTGTCTGTGTTTCTGTGCCCCTATTCCCTAGTGTGTTTAAGCTATTAGGTAAGTGTAGCTTAGTGCATGTTGGGGCTAAAGACATGCTTAGCTAGGTGTATGTGTAGCTGACTGCCATGGTTAAGCTTAGCTTAACCATGTTTAGCTAAAAGCCATGCCTAGCTGATTGCCATGTCTTTAGCCCTCGTCCCGTCCCTCTCTTGGTCTCTGGTCTCTTGTCTCTAGTCTTTACGTGTCTCCCGCTCCTCTCTAGTGTCTCCCGCTCCTCTCTTGGTCTCTTCTCTAGTGTCCAGTTTCAGCTCCACGCCTCGTTTGTGTCCTGTTATGTGTTTGTCCTCCTGCCTGTGTCTCGCCACAGGACGTGTTTTGTGTAACCCCCTGCCTGTGTCTCGCCACAGGACGTGTTTTGTGTAACCCCCAGAGAGCCCCTGTTAGCACAGAGTTAACCATTGTTTGAGTTTGTTTGTTCCTTTGTTTGTATCTTTATTTATACTTTGTTTAACCTTTATTAAAAGACTCTTTTTTGGTTAACACCACCCCTCTGCCTCTATGCCTGCTCCTTCCGCCCACGGCGTTCAACACCTGCCACAACACCCCGCTCATGACACATACGGTAATGTCCTGCGAAAAGAGAGTTTATTGTCTGAGTGATTCTATTGGTTAAACATATAGAAAACAATCGAAACATGATAAGTTCGCTTTTTCCACAAGTTATTGTTTGGAGGTTTTATATATTGTATACTGTTATATTTTATATAACATCGGATAATATTTTTTTTTTGGACAGTTAATATGTTGCCTATCTAATATTATGCATTGTATTCGTACTGTATGTCCTAGATTCTGTATACTGTATATTCCTTTTTTTTTTTTGTATCTTAATAGTTGCTGTTTATTTGCTTGGAAAAAAAAAAAAACATTAAAATGTCAAAACTGCCAAAATTCCAACAGGAATGTTGGCTTTGCATAATTGCTCCAAATGAAGGAAAACTACAGTGTGAAATTACCCTCTGCTCTGTATACAGTTATTTTTCTGCAGAAAGAGAGTTTCTCGGCTGATTGAGTGACTAAATTGGTTAAACATACAGAACACAATCAAAACATCATAAGCTTGCTTTTGCTCAAGTTATTGCTTGGAAAGCAATATATGTATATGTATATACACTATATTTTATATAACATTGGATATTATGCTTTGCATTGGTACATTCTAGATTCGGTGTACTGTATATTCCAGTTTAAAACTTTATTTCAATAGTTGTGGCATATTTGCTTGAAATAAATTAAAACAGTAAAAAGAATTGTTTCGATACTGAGAACTGGAGTTCTAATAAATTGTTACAAGCTTCATGAAACATTTATATGCTGCAAATATGTTGTGGTTGTAGGTTCCCATTGGACTCACCCACCACCATGTGTTTGCAGCGTTGTATGAGTGTGCTGGAGTGGCGATTATGATTTACAACTCAGTCACTTCATTTAAGCTACAACATAATGACGTGAATTCTTTACATTTCTTATCATTTATCATTCTACAGAATTTTAACCCCCATGTGACATGGTTGAAACGCACCCAATGCCCCTGACACTACCACCACCATGACTTACAAAACCCTTTAGATAAGCATCTTTGCGCTCCTCACTCTGCGTATATAAAATACTGGTCTCTTTGCAAATGAAAAAAAAAAAACCTATATGTAGATTTCAGGATTTTTTTCACACAATGCTTTATAGTTTGTAGTCCACTGAAATCTCTACTGCTTGGGCTTTCTTAAGCATTTAAAGCATTGAGGGTCATGTAAAACAACATGGATTTTTTTTTTTCTCTTTCTAAAGAAAATCAGATTTAATCTGCAGCCCACTCGTACACTGATCATACATTAACATATTGTATTTTGTGCTGCCAAACTGTTCTGACCTGACCCATACTCCACAAGACCTCTGAATGTCAGCTGTAGTGTGTATCCGGCAATGAGACATTAGTATCAGATCCTCTAAGTCGTGAGGAGTGACATCCATGGATCAGACCCTTGTTTGTCCAGCACATTTCACAGCATCTCAAGCAGATTGGAAACCATGTCAACGCCTTGAACTTATGTTGGTCCTTAAACTATTAATGAATCATTCATCATCATAAAGGACAATGGCTGTCCAAAATATTCATCAGACTAGGGTACCTCCTTCCACTGCTTCATGGTCCAGAGTTCCGATGCTCACGTGCTCGTTGTGGGTGCTTTCATCAGTCTACAAGGAATCAACATGGGCACATGACTGACTGGTCAGTGCCTAGGCAGCTCTATACACAGCCAGCTTTGTATGTGTAAACATCATCCAATTCACCCTGGCATTTGCTAAATCCTTCCATAAAAATACTGTCAAATATAATTGCAACCTTCTCTGCATTTATGTCAAGTAGCAATTTAGCAGTTACAATTCTATATAATGTTTTGCATTCAATCACATACATGTAGTTATCACCTTAATACAAATTCATTCATTTCCCCCCCATTTCTGCTTAATAATTAGCTCAACAAAAGTATTTTTTTATTTATAATTTTATTTATACTGTAATTATATATTCTTTCCAAAGTTATAATAGTAGCAGTAGTAGTAGTTGTTGTAATCATTATCATCATTGTCATCGTAAATTAAGTAAATACCATTTTCATTCCCTTACATTTTATTATCACATACTGTGTTAAAAATAAAATAGCACTTTTGCACAGCACTCCTTAACAGACTATGCAGTTTAATGTAAAAATGTTGCACCTTTTTTCCAACACTAAATCACATTCAATGCTAAAGCAATAAGCAACTGTTTTTGACACAGTTTGAGTCCAGCCAGAGCATTGCTTTAAATACTTCACTATAACAGAAAGTCATCCCTCCAACCATCCATCCATCCACCCATCTAGGAACCTCTGTAGTCCAACTAAGAACCATTGAGGCCAATGGTGACCATTGTATTTATTCCCATTTTTAAGACCATCTTAGGACCTGCGGTCAACATTCACACACACATTAACACACTACAGGCAATTAGGGAACGCCAATTAGCCTAATCTGCATGTCTTTGGACTGTAGGAGGAAATCGGAGTACCCGGAGGAAACTCACCAAGCACAGAGAGAACACCCAAACCCTATGCATACAGACCACGAGGTGGGAATTGAACCTGGATCCATGGAGGTGCGAGGCAACAGCAGAATATCAGTGTAACTGAAGGGTCCCTTTTTATTATTCTACCGTCTCCTTTTATTTTCCATCATCCTGTGATCTGTCAGTGAATCTCGACTGGAAAATGCGGCAGAAGTAATAGTGTTAAACGTTTAGGTAACTCTATGTGAAATAAAGTTGCATTCTTCATTCAATGCATTGGATTACAAAAGCACTGCATAAATCTTTAATTAAATAAAAGTTATGGGTTTATGTCTCACCTGTAGGGAGCCGTTAAATGTTTTACATTTGTCTTCACAAATAGAGAAATAACGGAGAAAAATAAATAAATAAATAAACGTATATTATTAGTTTAATAATTGAGACAGCATATTCATGAAGCTTTAAAGACATTTTTAACAAAGTATCCAGCCTATAAACCAACTGTATCAACTTCATATAAGAGCGTGAAATTGGATGTTTCTTGAATGTAATTAAATAGGCCCATTTGCATTCTGGACTATTATGAAGCACTGTTCCAGTATAACTTCACTTATTTAAGATGGCCATGATGAATCATTCTCATGTCCTTAGTCTAACGTAGTGATCCATTTCACATTTAAAACACTTGAGAAAACTATGTATAGTCTTGCGCCTTCAAATTCACTTATTCAAGATGCCCATATTGTACTGTATATGAGCTACAAGGAGGAATGCATACACCGAACACACGCTAACACCTTGCAAGATAATGATCAGATAACAGTCAAAGTTCTTTACTCTCACTCTCTCTCTCTGTCTCATGTAAAGACAAAGGCATCACTACCTAACACCTCTAATCTTTTCTCACAAGTTTTGACATAAGCCTTTTATAAATCAACCCACACTGCAAAATATTAATGCAGTGCTTATGAATGTGCTGTAAAATCCTTGTGTAGGTGCTCGTGAACTAAAAGATTTTTTGTTGTTTTTAGTATTCTAAAAATATATCTTTGACTAATAGTTAAATGTGTTTGATGATCAGAACATGCAAAAGAATAAAAAATCAGGAAGGGGCAAATAGTTTTTCACACCACTGTATATATATATATATATATATATATATATATATATATATAGAGAGAGAGAGAGAGAGAGAGAGAGAGAGTACTGTGCAAAAGTCTTAGACACCATATTATATGCTGTACCAATTTTGTTATATATGTTTACCATGTCTGCATAATTATGTACACATTCAATCAGTATTTCCATATACTTTGCATAAAAATAAAAAGGAGCGAGTGTGACAAAGTTAGCAGAAGAACCTACTGTATATTCTCCAGCAAGCTCAGTAAAACTTAACAGCTGTTTCAGTTTTAGTCCTGTGCAAAAGTCTTAGGCACATACAAAAATATGGCATAAGCAATAGATGCTTTTTAAAACATTTCTGCATAAAAGAAACTCCTATAAAGAGCAATAAAGAGGAATAAAATAAACAGTCAATATTTGAAGTGAAAACTCATTGCTTAAAATCAGAAATTAAAGACACAGATTTAAGCAGTTTTATAAGAATTTTTTATACTTTTTATAATTTTTTTTTATAAACAATTTGCTGGTTATATACATGAAAAAAGCTACAAAGTGTAATAATTGACTTGCTGCCTAGCACTCACTCACTCACTCACTTACTCATCTTCTATACCGCTTTATCCTGTGTACAGGGTCACGGGGGCCTGGAGCCTATCTCAGGAGGCTTAGGGCACAAGGGTACACCATGGACGGGGTGCCAATTCATCACGGGGCTCGCATACGCATACACACTCACTGTCTTATTCACACATTATGGGCAATTGAGGAACACCAATAAACCTAATTTGCACCTCTTCGGACTGTGGGAGGAAACCGGAGTACCCAGGGGAAACCCACCAATCAAGCGCAGGAAAACTACATGCACATAGAACTCGTGGAGGGAATCAAACCCGGATCCTATAGATGCGAGGAGACAGTGTTAACCACAGTGCTAACCACACTACGCCACCTGATGCGTAGCATTGTAGCAAAATTGCCACCACTGAACTAGTGTTAGTGTAGATTTCAGACAGAGTAGAATAGATCCAGTTAACGTTTTTTTTTTTTTACATTAGCAAAATTAATGTCAAGTTGTTAGATTCTTGTTAGATTTGCTGATATACAGTAAAGCTAGAGACTCTTATTTTCAGGTGTAGCATTTCCATCAAACACACATGAACAGCGACAACGTAAACTACATTTTGAACATCAAGGTCAATTCGGGTAACAAATTAGCATTATTCCTGATTTCTTTTTTTAATTTCTTTAATGTCTGGTTGAATGTTAAACAGTTATTATATTTTAATTCTACTCAAATATACAGCTAACTATGCTTACGCGTAGTAGCGAGTATTTCCATTGAGTTCTTAAAAATAGTCTTTCAGTCTAACAGAGTGTGTATTAGCTCCTCGACACAACTCATGCAGGTTAAAGGTCTATGGCTCTGTTTCGCTCAGCAGAAAAATCTAATATATTCATCTGACAGCGGCGAAAACAAGTACATTACGTTGTACTGTCCTTGGTTTCGGCATGTCACTGCTTTATAAGATGTCCATCCAGCTCTCAATAAAACAAGAGAACCACTAGAGATTACAGACACATTTTTCAAGGTCTGAAAAAGCGAGACCAGATGCCAAAAGTGCATATGTGTGCAGTTTATGACACCAGTGCCATTGACGAATAGCTGTCTTAGGCAGGTAGCTAGTAAATCATCTCTCAATGCTCAGGGACTCAATCCTGCACGAGTCAAAAACAGGCAGCATAAATGCTTGAGATTGAGCCAAATCCTGTCTTTTACGACTTTGATGCTGAATGAAATGAATTTAGAAAGAAACACTTATGTTAAAAGAAGGGAAATGTTTTAAACATTGTTTATAAAATACAAAACACCAATTTATGAGATTTATATAGATTTATACTTATGACCTCACCAAGCGCAAGGAGAACATGCACACTCCATACACACGCCACACATACACATACAGTACACAGACTAGAGGTGAGATTTAAACCCCCAACCCTGGAGGTTTGAGACGACAGTGAAAACCAGAGAGGTTGAGCCACCATGTCACCATGTCACAAAGCGAGTCAATCCCAGTTGACCCCATGTTATAATCTTGACAACAGAAATAAACATGTTTACAGCCTAGTACAAAAACTTTAGCCACTGCATACTCATTTACGGTGGCCTGGAGCCTATCCCAAGAGACTTAGGGTGTGCACACATGCTCATTCACATTTTGTGGGCAAGTTGTGAATGCCAATTTGTCTAATCTGCATGTCTTTGGACTGTGGAAGGAAACCGGAGTACCCTGAGGAAACCCACCAAGCTTGGGGAGAACATGGAGCCAACCCCATGCTCACAGACCCGAGACAGGAAGGCGGGAATCGAACCCGGACTCTGGAGGTGCAAGGTGACAGTGCTACCCACTAAGCCACCGTGTCGCCCTTTATGTAACTCATTATAATATATTAAGTTATGCATAATCAGGGGTGTGGCTGAATTGAGTCACAGCCGTATAGCAGGTTCCAAACAACAGCCAGGTGCTGTTTGCTCCGCCCATTTGCCTATTTATGGATTAACTGGGGTTTAGGCAGAGTCAGCCCCTGGAACGTGATGTCACGAAGGGTTTGTCCAGTTTTTATTCAGTCTATGTTCTGGTAGTGTCAGACATTTCTTTTTATTAAATCCTGTTTCTCTAATAGGAGGCAATGAGATTTCATAAAAATCACAGGTTAACTACAAATACAGAGGGAGCAATGGGAAAAAGGTAAAGATCTAATTCACTCCTATAATATGATCATTAATTAATATAATGATACCAGCCTACATTCCTGTTGTTGTTCAACATTGTCCATTTCTTACAGAGACATGACCAGCTCCAAAACTCTCTTCTTTAGCTTTAATACATGGCTCGGCATTGGCTCTGCAATACCGCAGGCTTGATTCTGTTTACGCAAGTCCATTTTCTGCTCGAGCCCAGATCGTGCTGATTGATCCCCTGAACCGAACACAGTAATTTTCTTTAATCAGATATAGGCTTGTGAGATCCTGTGCAAAACGCCAATATTCTGTCATGCCCTGTAACCATCCCGAGCCGATCAGACGAGCACCACTGCGGCTTGGACAGCATATTATCTCTGAGTCTGTGAAAGAATTTTCTGCCAGGAGGAAAATATTGGGATCATCTCATACAACATGACAAGTTAAGTCCTCAGGTATCGAGGCAGAGTCTGAAAGCAGATTAACCTAATCCACTTTTTAACTTTACTAACACGCACTCAGACAGCTCACAAATTATTAATCAAACATACTGACATTATTTACTGTAGTCAGAGTTCTGAGCCGTACTATGCATGAAGCAAAAACTTGAATAACTAACAGCGTGCGTAGTCTTGCGTTAAGTCTTGCGTTATTTGCTCGTCACATTCACAACGAAGGTATCCGTGTGTGCATACGGTGCATTGACAGCATGCGTTAGAAAAAAGCTCATTATATTTAAGAAGTGATGCGGAGAAATGGAGATGCTGAGAAAGTAATGATGAGAAATGTTCCTGTTTTCAGAACGACTTTCTTGCAATAAATCCAGTTTTGCATTAAAATGTAGTAGTTAAAATGTATTGTAAATGAATTATATGAAGTATATGTATAATATAAATTACACTGTACTGATGGTGGTCAAAGCATTCTTTATAGTAACCGTTGTGTTTATTTAAATGGACGGCTCTGTTCAAACATCAATATTGCATTCTCATTGCTATACCACTTTATCCTGTATTTAGGTTGCAGGGGGCTTAGAGCCTATCCCAAGAGACGGTACACCCTGGATGATTCACACAGTATGGGCAATTTGGGAACACCAATTAGTCTAATCTGCATGTCTGTGGGAGGAAACTGGTGTACCTGGAGGAAACCCACCAAGCCCTGAAATCCTGGGAGAACATGCAAACTCAATGCAGACAGACCCAGAGGTGGGAATCAAACCCGGAACCTGGAGGTCCGAGGCGACAGTGCTAACCACTAAGCATGCCATTCATGTATGAATCTTTCTTATAGTTTTATGCAGTTATCTAATCTTACTAAGTTATATTCTGTAGCTCTGATCAGTACAAATCTCCACTGCAGGTTGAAGTGTTATGGCAGTAATGTGTAAATGCAGAAATGGAATACATTAGACAGAATTACAGAGGAAAAAGTAAGGAAGTCATAATAAACCGTTTTAGCAGAATTCAGCGTTTTACCAACCACAGACTAATCTCGAAATATATACAGTATATATATATATATATATATATATATATATATATATTATTTTTTTTTTTTTTTTTTTTTTTTCTTAACGAAGCAGGATTAGTGTTGGCCGACATGACTTACATGATATCTTGCCAGTATTTTGACATTTTATTAAACTACCCATATTCTAAAACAGAAAGAATGTAGGGCAGACAAAAAGAGAAACTCAAACCACAACAGGAATTTTCCTTTTTTTCTTTTTTTTTTACAAGCTGCTTTCCCTCTGCCAAAATCTCTGAACCGAATGCACTAAGCTGAGCAGGAAAGCAAATGTAACTAGCACTAAGTATGGAAACAATCATCAGAAGCGATTGTTTGTTTGCTGGATGTGTGTGCAGGATGTGGTGGTAGAGCGGTTATAGCACCCAGGCCATTCTCCAGGATGATGGAGATGGGGAGAGATTAGAAGATTGGCTTTGATTACCTGTGTGGAGAGGTAATGGAATAAGATGCCGTGGCCTAGTGGACCCATCACTGGAACGCCTCATAATGCCTTAATGAAATGTGGCAGGGACAAGGTGTGTGGGGTGGGAAGTATTATCACAGCACAAAGGGAAATGAAAGTCCCCTGAAAGCACTCTAATCTCAGAATAGTGGGAGGAAAAGCCGATGAGAATTCGGTAATAATGTTCAAGGCGAGAATGAATAGAATTGGAGAGTATGCTGCAATCATGCCTCTGGCCAGTTCAGAATGGGGGAAAAGGGAGGAACTAGCAACAAAAGTGGCACACACACACACACATACAAACAATAACATAAAAACACACACATTGCCCGGGCGGAAGGCAGGAAATCTGATGGAAGTTTAAAAATCTGATAAGACATATAAAAGCTATAAACGACTTGATAATCCTGAGCATTTCAAATCCATTCAGCCTGAAAGCAATGCTTGAAAGGGACTAAGGAATGAAATACAACAATGATGTTATATAAAAACAAGAAAACACAGTTTTGTTGCAAAGCTGGTGGCATGGTGGTTAGCACACTGTGACCTCGCATATCAAGGGCCAAAGGTTCGATTGGCACCACATCCAGGGTGTCCCACTGTCCAATGCCCTGAGATTACCCTAGGCCTCCTGTGACCCTGTGACTGTTACAAAGATACTGTCAATGAAGACATAGAATTTCTAAATAAAGGTTGAATAAACATGACCATTTACTGTATGTGGGAAGTCCTGGTGTGATATAACCCTGAACTACAGTCAGAGAGATCACGTTATATAAAAATGAATCAACACTTTTCAAGCAAATGAGAATTCAATAGCTTAGCAGTAAATCCTAATCTTTTATAAATATTCTTTTGCTATTAATACAAGACACCCTGAAAAGACTCTACTCACCCACCACATGAAATCCATAAAAATAAATTTAATTTAAGTGCCATGATAGTTTTTTTTTTTTTTTTTTTTTTTGTGCCATTTCAGGCTTTTGTGGTCCTTAAAAAAATCCCCAAGAAACTGAACAAGGAAGTGGCTAACATACACTTTTCTGGTCCTTAAACTTATACACATTTAAGGACATAATGATGGATGAGTCTGTCTCCAAGACCCTGCTCAGTAATCTATGTTTAGAAGTTAAGTGAGGGTCACGTCGAGGTTATGCCCTTAGAGCAGCAGGAAGACGCCTGAGTGTGCCCATATGCTGATTATTAGGCTGGTATGCAGGGTCATATCAGGTTACTGGCAAAACCTTCATTCATCACAGAGCCATGATAAACAGCACATCATGTCATCTGGGAGGATGAAAGTTAGAGGATTCAAAACTGCTCAAAACAAGCCTTTTTTTTTTACTTATTGTTGGTTTCTGTTAAATATTTATAACATTATAAACTCAAGCTGAGATAGCCTGTGTGAAGCAAAATGTCCCTCTATTGCAGACTTCATGAACATAAATAAATTACAAAGAGATGAAATATGGGTGTATCTTGGAAGTAGACAACAATCCAAAATGTAAAGCAAAATCAACAGGAAGTAGTTTCGATCAGATGTTCAGGGTAGGAATCTATAGATGGGATCCAGAGGGTGAATGAACAAGTTTGAACAGAATGTTTGTCACATTTACTGTAGAAAGTAAGAGGTGAATCATTTCGCGTTCTTTTCATTTTCTTATCTTAACACACATTCACACAATTAGACCAGTGCCGATTCCAACCCTGGATAAAACGGAAGGGGTGTGTCAGGAAGGGCATCAGACGTAAAACCTGTGCCAAGTCGTATGTCCGGACCGGATGGTCCACTGTGGCGTCCCCTCGATGGAAGCAGCCACAAGACCGACAACAACATTATAAACTCTGTTTGGCTTTTTTTTTTTTACTTCCAATGAAGGAACATCTAGGAAACTAAATCCTTTTGCAATCAATTTACCTTTCTTCATCTTCGTTATTTATTTTGTTTTTATCCCATCCAACCATCGAGGAACCTCTGTAGTGGACCGTGGTGACCATCACATTTATTATTTTGTCTTTTTGGAAAGTAAAAGCTATTTTATAAAAACAGAATGGGGCGTGTAATAAGGTAAACTTTACACTTACCTACACTGCCTGGCCAAAAAAAATTGCCAAACTAGAAGTTTAAAGTACTGTAATTAAGTTAAGAAATGTCCAATGTATCACTAAAACTTGGAGGGATAGTCCTGGACCGTCAACATCTCACTCATCCTCTGAGATAACTTAAACACTTGCACCATAAAAAGTTGCATCATAACATAGTAGAAATCACATCTACGAATATTAGTGAAACTAAGATAATTTACAAACACATTGTTTTACTTAATTTTTGTCTCCATCGTTATTACTTTGTGCTTTATTTTAGTACCAGATTCTTCACCGCTGCTTTTACGCTTGCTTCAGGACATCCTGGGTTTGTATTGCACTTGCAGAGGATCCATGCTGCACGCATGTGACAATGTGCACCGGGCATGTGATCTAACTTCTAAGATTGAACACATGCGAACGCATGTTCGTATCTTTAAAGTTTGTAACTCGAATGTTTGTATGTAGGGGACTAACTGTAAAGTATTAATAGCTAAACCTTACATGTTAAAATGCACTAAATTTTGTTACTTTTTTTTATTGTAAAACTGTGTGTGTTTATATTTCGTCTTGAATACACTTGTGTGGATGCTTTCTTAAAATTGTAAAGTCTGAGTAAATTCCCCCAGACTGTCACACAATTACCGTTCGTTGGGATACTGCTGGAAAAGTTTTAATCCCCCAGAACCTGTTGGCACATCCGGAAACTCTTCAGTCATTTATTTTAACACCTCACTCAGAATCCTACATATTCACATTCATAATTAATTAGATGAACTACAGGAGACTAACTAAATATACCTATCTTTTTACCGCCTGATTTTGTTTAGTTTTCTAAACTTAGTTTGTTTAGAACTCATGAGGGAGAAGTTGGGGATTCTGAGTGTTGAAACAGAAAACCTTTACCTTGACACATTGGACTACTGATCAGAAGGTCATAGGTGCAAACCCCAGAACCGCCGAATTGCCACCGCTGAGTGCTTGAGCAAGACCCTTAACTGCTCAGATGTAAAATGAGATAAAATGTAAATAAGTTGCTCTGGATAAGGGTGTGTGCCAAATATATATAAAATATATATATATTTTTTGTGAGTTCATATTTTGATTAACTAGCAAAATTATCACGCTATCAAATTAGCCAGGGCAACACGTATGCTTAGCAGGTCAGGTAGCTCTTTCCTGTGAGTCCGCTTAGCTGCGATATAACAGCAGTTTGAAAGGATGTGTCATGCGTCTTATGACCAAATTGGTAGTAATTTGCCCTTTTGGTTCAAAAACATGTTGATTTGGCATTCCACATCCTTCCTGACAAACTTTTTTAAAACACTTTAATCAGTCCGCCGCTGTTTTGAAGACCTGAGTCACGATGTCACAGCATCACTGATAAAAGTATCAACTAAAAATCCTTTTCCTGTTTTCTCTCCCAGCTCAAGCATGCAGGTGCTTCTTTTGCCTAGTTCTCTTCTCTTTCTTTGTGTTAACGCCATGCTGGCAGACTTGGCTTTTACCTCTGCATGATTTGTGCATCTGGACGACTTGCAGATGTGTAACACACAGAGCTGATTCAGGCAGCGAGGTGTTAACAGCTGCTGGAAGCAGCTGCACGGTAAACATTTCTGAATGTCAGAATTCGGTTAACACCTGATTTACTCACCTGATTTAATACTCACGATTTCTTCCCTCTGAATCTGCTTCAATTATCGTACTCTGTACTTCTGTTTCCCCGGGTGTGAAAGTGTAGCCATGGCAACAGTTTGTAGCATTGTAAAAAGCTGTGGTGCATGTGCTTTCCTTGAAAAGGCATTGTTATAAAACCTACACATGTGGCTTTCCAAATAGTGCTTATTCCTTACCATCTGCTGGGTCTGGTGGTTTATTTTTATATACATAATACTCCGTTTTCCATTATTGGGTCTGCTTCTTCCCTTGCGGTTGTAATACTATTTTTAATATTAGTTAAAGTCATGCTGTACTGGATCTTGGCTTCTGTACTGTTTAAACAGCACTCGACCAAAGCCAGACTTTAATAAGGATGGATGGTTTGAGATTTTGAGCCTTCACAGGGAACCTCCCAAAGAGCCCGGTGAGCTGTAATGTTTACCTCTGATAATTAGGTCTATATGAGGTAAAATAAATTCATCCACATCACATGCATCATTTACATATTAAATATTTGTGGCATTTAAAAATGCACAGAATAAATACAAGAAATAATGAATAAATTAAAAGACTTAGGGTTATCGCACACAATTATGTAGACCTATGTACTGTACAGAGGGAATCTAAAGAATCAAAACTAAAGACTTGTGCGAAAAAAGCCAAAAGGATACTGTTAAAAAACTCTTATGGATTATTGATTTGTTAAGCACTAAAAATAAATACATCCAGATTGACTTGTTCATGTATTACTGGTGGCGTAGTGGTTAGCATTGTCACTTTGCACCTCCAGGGTCCAGGTTCGATTCCCACCTTAGGGTCCCATAGTGTGTGAGTGTATGCCGTGTGTGATAAATTGGCACTCTTTCCAGGGTGTACCCCGCATTGTGGCCATACAGGATAGGTCATATAGAAAACCAATGAATTAATCTATTACTGGCTAAAGTTGTAAAGTGTTTGTACGGTAATGCTTGCATTTTGAGAATTTGTATCTTTTGTTATTTTCTTCTTCTTCTTTTCTGTTTATTTCACTAAGACACATGGCTATCCATGATCAAAGTGCTAATGATTTTACTGCCTGATTATCCAACATGATGTTTGCAGGATATAGGCAAAATAAAGACATATACACACACATTTGGAAATGTTCATGTTCAATGTTTTGTGTGTGTGTGTGTGTAATTCACTGCTTTATACATAAAATCATTCTACCTATGATATTATTCAGAAAACGTTGTATAAAACATAAAATGTTTTTAGCCAGGTTTTCACTTACATGTTTTTTTTTATATATGTTATACTGTATGTTCGTTTGTTTATGTTTTGTTTTTTTGCTAGTAAAAGCAGGGAGGGTCAGTAAAATCAGTCTGTCCAAAAATCAGTTGAAATATCAGACACAGCACCGTCTGACTCCTTTTTACTAGGGATATTTAAGTAATATTGCCTGAATTTAGACAAACTCGTGGTTCAGTGTAGGCACAAAGCCACATGCTGAGTTCTGTATGTAATCATAGTCGTGCTGGTGTTCGGTACAGCTGCACAATTGAGAGTTTGATATTGCTTTTATACAACAAAAAGAGAAATTACTGTTGCGTAACAGACAGAATGTTACCAAATGTTTGGGTTTTTTTGCTAACAGAAACAGATCCTGAACTAGCCACATAATTGAAATATAGCACATTACAGAGGCTACCTAGATGACTTTGATTTAGATGGATGAATTAAAACTACATGATATATAAGAAGCAGATAAATAAAGCATATAAATCACAAGTTTTAAAAAAGGGATGTAAATTGCAGTGCGACCTTGATGTGACAACAGTACAAATAGTATTAATTGTGTAAATACCTTAATATTATAGGACTAGCATGAAAGTGAGTCTGTGTGTAACGGGCAAAATATGCCATACCGAGAGAGTGACTGAGCAAGCCGTGAAGCTAACAGATGAGAGAGTAATGCATGTAACACCGTGATGTACGCAGCAGACGTTTTGTCTTCTAGTACAATCTGCTTCCCTGTTTCTTTTCATTTTTCAAGTCAAACGTTACATTCATGAGAAATGTACCGCCGATGATGTCAGCACCGACTAGGAAATAGACTTTTATGCAGAGCGCCGTATATACAAAAGTGTACAAACACCTTTTTAAAGTGTAGCCTATAAAACTCTCAAAACAACACCCACACACATACAGTACAGGGGAAAAAACATACAGTCTGCACTTCCCTGTCACTTCAGCTCGTGCCAAGCTCATTTCGTTGTTCGCGCCTGTGTGTTGAGTCTGCCACCATCGTGCAATTCACCAGGCACACTTGGCAAACACCGCGCCGAGGGGCTCTAAATGTGAGGTAACGCAGACGGGGACAGATGAGGCAAACTGTCAACAACAAACCAAGTAGATGCAAGTCGACAGCAGAGTCAACTTCAGCGCCATGAATATTTTATCATTTTTAATTAAATATTAACTTTTTTTTTAATAGCCTGCTTTTTTTCTGGCATGGTGATGTCTTTTAAATAAAATCCAGATAAACATACACACAAACCACACATACATATATAAAGTATATATAAAGTACACATTATATATGTATATAGGAAAATAGTCCTAGATTTGAGATTTTCTGCTTTCACTCACTAAGCATACACAGACACACACTTATAAAAGATGTTTGTGTAAATATGGTAGAGGCAGAGCTTGTAGCTTTTTTTAAAAAAAATTGCTCCTGTCAAAACAAGTTAGTGGTTTGTCGTTGGCCTACACCACCTACAAACGGCATAACAACAGTGCGAGACAAGATGGAAGAAAAAAAAAAGAGTAAGGACACGGAAAAAAATAAAGGCGGCACATTGATTGGCAGCGCTTGTTGTTCCAGTCCATCTTGTGAATTGAATCCGACAGAAGTCCCTTCAAGCCCAGAACAATACCAGAACAATTTATTTGAGGTGCTTTGATAGCATCACCACTCTCAAAGAAGCTTTAAAATGTATCTTTTTTTTTGTTGTTAGCAGAAAAAAACACTTAGACTCTAATCAGTGGGGATGAGCTCAGGGTAGAAAAGGTAATTCACAGATTTAGGGTGAAAGCCGCTTGGATATCTTTACCTTGGGAATAAGTGGAAACCTGTCAGGTATTTGTAATGCGCTACTTTCAGTGTTACATGAATTAAACACACAGATATGGGAGAAAGATGGGGAAGCCAAAATGACTCCACAAAGCAAGCAGAATGGCAGAATTTCACTGCTCTAATTATAAAATCCATTTGCCCAGTTGGGAAACAAATTATTCAGCAACTTCAGTAGCAACTTCTTACGGTAAAAGTGATGAGACTCAAACGAATTATAAGCAGCTAGAAAAAAATCAGTTAAAAAGGAAAAAAATGATAGATAGAATAATATTAGAATTAAGAATAAATTATAAAATTTCAGGTCTGTTTTGGGTTAAAAAGGCTAACAATATATTATTTTTAAAAAACTTAAAGATTTATTTAGACTACACAAGTACACAATAAATTAGAAAAATATTCATAAAAATGACGAGTGATACTCTTTTCGTCTTGGCCTTGCGCATCTACTGTATCTATAAAAAAAAATCTAATTTTTGAAAATTGACCTTATTATAGATTTCTTTAAAACAACCATTTAAAAAAAAAAAAAAGCTTTTTGCATCTGCCAAAAAAAAATCTTTACTTGTTTGGGTTTCTGACATCTTGTTTGTTTTGATACCGTGTCACATGACCGTCACATTAGCAAGCTCATTAATATTCATTAGCATCTGCCAAAGCTGGGTGTGTACACAGGATCAGCCGTGTCTATGTTCAATAATTTTCATATTTATACAGCACACTGTATTTGTTATAGTAACTTTTATCTTACTTTTTCTATTTATTTTAACATACTGTACATACTTACACACAACATAGTATGGTCTGTGTCAATCTTTAAGCAAGTATAAAGGTAGGAAAAAATTAATTGTTTAAGTAGCTGTTGGCGAATTTTATCAGAGCATCAGCCCGTCCATGCATGATTGAAAAATAATTATTTTAAAAGGTCTGCAAATCTCTAGTGTAATAGTGTGAAGTTAACATGAACTTAACATGAATTTTGTCAATTAATATTCTCAATCATGAATTAATAGTCTTAGATTACTTTTTTATTTTTGAATAAATTGTCTACATGACATGAAGGATTCTAAGAAGGACATGTTTTTCTTTTTCCACTTCGCAACACTTTCATGAAATGTTGAGGTGTGTGTATGTGTGTGTGCTGTTAATTCCTGGGCTGGAGCTGCTATTTCAAAAACTATTTTCTGTACCGAATTAATATTTGGGGCAGAGTTTCCCATATTGAATATTACTCATTGATTAAACACAAAGTTTGTATTTAGCCACGTGGCAAGTAATAAGACGAACGACAGTAGTAAAAGTTAGTAGTATTGAAGCAGCAGCAGGACACAACCAATGAAAAGTGGGATTTTTGTTTTTGCGCAATCAGCGCGTCAAACACGTGAAAGTGTACTTTGTAATTATAGCAGTTCTAGTTGCTGGGCCACTCACAGCAAGAGGCAAAGACTTGTATAGCTTTAAAGTATAAAAGTGGCCATTGTGCATGCATGACCACCATTATACTGCATGCTGTGCACAGCTGGTTGAAAACTGTGCAATAACCAGTTCATGGAACAAAGCAAAATGTGCCACCTTTATCTTTTGGCACTTTGTCTGAGTCATTTGCAATAAGAGTATCTGCCAAAATGACTAAATATAAAACAAGAACAAATAAGTAATGTGACCTTCCTTAGCTGCTGCGTCCTTGATCATTGTGCTGAAAACCAAAAAAAAAATGTGATGAATTGATTACTTTACTGCTCGTTGTCTTTTTAACTGCAGTGTAATTATTCTATTCTTAAACCATCATTGTTGACAAATGGTTCCAATGGTTAACCAATGGTTGACTGCAATGGTGCTGAGATTCAAACCCCCCAACCTTGGGGGTGCGAGGCAGCAGTGCTAACCGCTAAGCCACCATTACTCTATTGGAGTGTTGTGTAAATAGAAAAGTCTGGGAAAGCTGGTTGGATATTGTTGTGGCTAAATACTGGCAAAAGATTGTTTAAGAATGTTTATAACCTTGTTAGATTAATGTGACTCCATGACACAAGGAATGTCAAGGTTTAATCGAGGCTATACTGTAGATAAGTTATGTGCTGTAGCAAAAAGGATGTGTCCATCCGGTCTGGACTGTAAAATTTGTTTTATATATTGAATATAAGGTCGTCTTTATATACCTGTTTACAAAAGAGAGTACAGTCCCTAATTTCAGCAAACATTTAAGTATATCTTCTCAAAGGACAATACTATAGAAATGAAACTTGGATATATTTTAGAGTAGTCAATGTGCAGCTTGTATAACAGTACAGATTTACTGTTCTCTGAAAATAACCCAACATATGTCCATTGAGAACATATAATAAAGTGATTGCTGAAATGTGAAGGGTGTACTTACTTTTGTGAGATACTGTATATAGTATAGTATAATATATATAACATTTTAAATATAGTTGACTTCTGGAAAGCACCCAGTAAAATATCCAGTATTCCTACTGGCTGCTTAATATAATGCAATCTAATATACACAGTAGTGGCCATAAGTATTAATACAATAAGGTTTTCTGACCTTGTGTGAACTTCCCTATGTCTCTATCTCTTACATCCATAATACAACCCATTTACTGTTCTTCCTCATTCCTTACTTGGTAATTCTTCCTATGGCTTGCTGGAATACTTTTGTCTTTCTATCATCAATGTGCTTTCTATCATCTGTCTGTCTCCAAGTTTCCATATATGTAATTCTCTTCGTTCTACCCAAAACATGCTAATTATCATTGTATCTCAGTAACCGCTGTACATGACATAAGGCTGAAAAACGTAAAAATGTGCTAATTAACGGGAAAAAAAATAGTGAAAAGCTGTCTATGTGAGAATGGTATTCAGCTTCTGGGGCCATAATCCAGGTCATTTCCAGATCCAATAGAGAACTGTTGGACAATAGTGAAGGAGGCAGTAGCAGTCAACAAACCGTCTTCTATACATGATCTTTGAGAAGCGATCAAGCAGGCACGGATTAAATACAGTAAGTAACACCAGGGTACTGCAGACATCTTTTTGACTTTATGCCCAGACGGATCCAGCAGGATTTAAAGAACAAACAGCTTTTTTAATTATAATTTTTTTTATTCTCAGAACCTTTATAGGTATTACGGATTTTGTATTTTAGTTTTATTGAATAAAATAAAACAATTCGATTCTGTTGATTGATTGTGCTGATTATATTGATTGTCATTAGTATGTTTATTAGTAGTATTTAATCTTTGGTTGGTTACTTTTATCTTTTAAAGATTGACACAGACCATTTGTGGTTCACGAAATGTATATCACTTGTGTAAGAATGTATGTTAAAATGAAACGAAAAAAAAATAAAGTCAATATGGCAAATACAACGTGTTGTATAAACATTGAAAAAATTTAACATGGATAAGGCTGATCCTTTGTACACGCCCATCTTTGGCAGAAGCTAATAAATATTAATGAGCATGCAATGGAATGTTCATGTGACAAAGTGACAAAACAAACAAAATGAGAGGAACCCAAACAAGTGAAGATTTTTCTTGGCAGATTCCGTAAAAAGCTTTTTAAAAAGGAAATTATAATGAGGTCTCAGGTCACAAGATCTAAGTGCTATGGAAGAGAGGTTGGGCCTAATTAGCATACTAATAGTACAGGCTGTTTAAAAAAGATTTTCAAAATTGATTATTGATAGATGTGCAAGGCCAAGACAATAACGGTATCATTCGTCATTTTATAAATATTCTTCTTATTTATTGTTACCTTGTATAGTCTGAATCAATCTTTTAAAGCAAAATGTTACACTAAATTATTGTGCAATCTTTACCCAAACTACTATCTGAGATCTGGTACTAGAGATATGTTTTTCTGATATGGACTCTTTAGGAAAGTCAAGCGGGAAAGCTTAAGGTCAAACCTGTAATCCCATGATCCAAACAGACAGGTGACCACAATATCAAAGTGAAGGTCAATGGCGGGGACGGCGGCTGATTGGCAGCAGTCAGCATTTGGAAATTATTTCAGGCAGACTCTGAAAATAAGTCCGTCTGAACTCAGTGACCGGACTGATTGCTTCCACGGTAAACAAACCTTCATTTTTTTTATTATTATTGTTCTGAGAGGCTTTTCTAAGAGAAAAAAATCTTAAAGGTTGTGGATGAAAAATCTGACAAAGATCTGATTAAGGTTAACCAAGATTAAGGGTATTGTACTAAGATTTATGAAGGTTAGGTTTTATAAAAAAGTTTTGTTTTTTTTACATTAGTAAATATTTCATGCCTATAAATAAGACTATTTGAAGGAGCTGCTTCGTTTCACACTGGCACTTTGCATTACTTACAGATAAAGAGGTTCATATGGTTTTGAAATCGACATGGAAAAAATAATTGCGTACATCTGACAGTTTATCTATGCGCATTGTTTTGCTGTCCTCTTTTTTTTTTTTTTTCTAAGCCATGTTGTCACTTCATAAATCAGACCCTAGAAGCTAACCACAACTTCTACAGAACAAATCTTTATCTATTTGCACAGCTTTGCCTCTATTTGCACATATAATGAGCGTGGACATACAGTATCTGCACTTTGTCATGACAGATACGTTTTCCTGTAACAGATTTGCACATTTTATATCCTCTTTTTTTTGCATTCATATTTATATTTCTGTACTCACACTGCTTATCCTGTACAGGGTCATGGGAGGCCTGGAGCTTGACAGGGACACCCAATCTATCACAGGTGGAATTTCGGGACGCCAATTAGTCTTATTAGTCCGCATGTGGGAGGAAAATGGAGTACCCAGAGGAAACCCACCAAGCACGGGGAGAACTTGCAAACCCTCGAACGGGAATTATCTTTTGTTTAACTATTACTGTGTCTGCATGTCGTACTGTGTATGCTTGTGTGTGGCATGTAAGACAAATAATAATTTAATTTGTAATCAAACAAACCTGTGGTTTAACAGCCCTGTTGCTGGTTTTCTGGTCTAATAAGCCACCTTCAGGAGAGTGGATGAGGATCAGTAGACTTACGGCTACAGAGACACCACGTTTTAAGATATAAACACACACAAAAAATCCGCAACTGCCAAACTATTGCAATGTATTTATTTATTTATTTATTTATGCATTGTACCATCTGCTATGGCATTTTTTTAGTTCAGCCCACTAATCACTAATGTACTTAGCAAATCTGAACAAGAGACATAAGGTGAGGAGATCAGACTTCTAGGTGGGTGGAGCTCAAGGTACAGCAGCTGCTCCTCCATATCGAGTTAAAAAAGTTTGAGCCTTCCTAGGGAGGTGTTTCGGGCTAATCTGATGGGGAGAAGGCGCCGGGGCAGACCCTGAACTAGATGGAGGAATTGTATTTCTCGTCTTGCCTGGAAGTGCCTGAGTATCCCTGTGTGTGTGTGTGTGTGTGTGTGTGTGTGTGTGAGGTAGAGGAGGTGGACAGGAGGATGGATGGATGGATGGATGGACATCTGATCCATTGTTCTCGAGTATTAAACCACATCATCAAGAATGATTTTTAAATAATTTTTACCATCGTAATTTTTTTTTACTTTACCCCGTGCCAAAGAATCTCATTAAGATGATGTAATGCTTTTGACTTGTGAACTTGGATCATTTCAAAGGAACTTACTCATGAAATAATTTGGATCATTCGCCAAGAACTGATACGGTTCACGAACTACAGGAAACATCGGACTGTCAAGGTGTAATAAATCCTCCCTTATTACTCGGTTATTCATCCTGAACTGTAGAGGAAACCAATAGGAAGGACATGTGGTTACAGGAACGATGAGTGGCCCGGATCCGCTCTGGGAATTTTAGGAGAAGTTTTACGCAATAAGAATTGAAAGGTTGAGCTGTGTGTTGACTTCCTATATCATATCGATTGCGGTCACTAAAGAGGAAATGACAGCAAGTTATCTGGTGTGTGGGTTTGAGTTACAGAGGCTTTTACCTACATAAACACAGTCTTTAACATGTTGTAAGTTTGACAATTGATAGATTATAGATAGATAGATAGATAGATATGGGAGTTTCATTTTTCAGCCTTAAGCAGGCTTTTAAAAATAATAATTAGGATTTTAAAAATAATACAATACAGTCAAGGCGAAGGGTTATTCACTAGATGGACAAATTTAGCATCGAGGTCACAAACCTTAAAGATACAGTACAGTAAGCCCCAGCCTCTGCACAATGGACCAAAGCTGTATCACCATCATGTGTCTAACAGCAGCGGCTTCGTTACCTAAATAAAATAACCCTGTCATGACTGGGGTGTGGTGGCAGGTGTTGAACGCCGTGGGCGGAAGGAACAGGCATAGAGGCAGAGGGGTGGTGTAACCAAAAAAAAGAGTCTTTTAATAACAAATAAGCACAAAGTATAAATAAAGTTACAACCAAAGGAACAAACAAACTTAAACCATACTTAACTGTGTGCTAACAGGGGCTCTCTGGCAAGACACAGACAGGGGAACAAACATACGTCCTGTGACGAGACACAGGCAGGAGGAAACACAAAACACGTCCTGTGGCAAGACACAGGCAGGGGGTTACACGAAACACATCCTGTGGCGAGACACAGGCAGGGGGAGACACGAAACACGTCCTGTGGCGAGACACAGGCAGGAGGAGACACAAAACACGTCCTGTGGCGAGACACAGGCAGGAGGAGACACAAAACACGTCCTGTGGCGAGACACAGGCAGGGGGTTACACAAAACACGTCCTGTGGCGAGACACAGGCAGGGGACAAACGTAACAAGACACAAACGAGGCGTGGAGCTGAAACGAGACACTAGGGAGAACGGGAGACACGGGAGACACGGGAGACACGGGAGACACGGGAGACACGGGAGACACTAGAGAGGACAGGAGACACGTAAAGACGAGACGAGAGACCAAGAGAGGGACAGGACAAGGGCTAAAGACATGGCAATCAGCTAGGCATGGCTTCTAGCTAAACATGGTTAAGCATTGCTTAACCATGGCAGTTAGCTACACATACACCTAGCTAAGCATGTCTTCAGCCCCAACATGCACTAAGCTATACTTACCTAATAGCTTAAACACACTAGGGAATAGGGGCACAGAAACACAAAGACTACCCAGTGGCTAGGCGAGGCAGCCCTCCAAGGCTAAGCGAGGCAGCACTCACAAGCTAGTCATTACTCCAAAGCCCGGAGGGACCGCACTCTAAACCTAGGCACACTGGGACGCTAGGGGGAGAGGAAACACAGACAAGGGATACCCAGTGGCTAGGCTAGGGGACCCTCAAAGGCTAGGCTAGGGGACCCTCAAAGGCTAGGCTAGGGGACCATCATAGGCTAGGCTAGGGGACCATCATAGGCTAGGCTAGGGGACCATCATAGGCTAGGCTAGGGGACCATCATAGGCTAGGCTCGGGGACCATCATAGGCTAGGCTCGGGGACCATCATAGGCTAGGCTCAGGACACATCAAAGGCTAGGCTCAGGACACATCAAAGGCTAGGCTCAGGACACATCAAAGGCTAGGCTCAGGACACATCAAAGGCTAGGCTCAGGACACATCAAAGGCTAGGCTCAGGACACATCAAAGGCTAGGCTCAGGACACATCAAAGGCTAGGCTCAGGACACATCAAAGGCTAGGCTCAGGACACATCAAAGGCTAGGCTGAGGACACATCAAAGGCTAGGCTAGGGGACACCTAAAGGCTAGGCTCACTGGGCAACTTGGGGGAGAGGAAACACAGGATAGCTAGAGACACAGAGGGACTATGGCTAGAAGCATGCTAGTACTGTTACTGTACTATAAACTCAACATAGCATTTAGCTAATCATGCTCCTAGCCACACATACACCTAACTGCTTACCTGCTCTAGCTAACCACAAGAACACAGGAGGACAGGACCGAATCAGCTCCACTAACACAGACACACAAAACATACACAGAGACATTGCCAATAAGAGAGCCCAAGTTAACACAACTAAAATCAAAGTACAAATTAAACAAATAAAAACAAACCAAAATGCCCACATAACTGACAGTGGTTTTACCAAAAATGCTCGACCCAGTTTCCCAGTCTAAACAGCTATTTATAGATTGGTTGATGGCTACCTCGGTTCAGGTGTGCACTGCATCACCTGACCGAGGTGCCTGCTGGGAAACTGAGTCGGCCAACAAAAACTACAAACTAAAAACAGTGACCTCTAGTGGAGGACCCTTACAAACCCTTAATAAATACTTGTCTTAGGAACCGGGGTAAATTTATATCCTAGGTCTTTTTAAAGTGGTTTAATTTAGAGATATTGTTAAAATATGTGGGAACTAGAACATGGCCTGTGGGTCAAGTTTAATTGTGGATTGAAAAATAGAAGATTAATTCCTGTGATTGATATTGTACTTTGGCTAATTAGAGATCTGACACTGATACATACTGTAGTATAATCCAGCATTCTGCTAATTAATTCGTTTAGCTCCATTTTGCCCGTGTATTATTTAAGAATAAAAAGTACAAAGGTGTGTGTGTGAGAGAGAGAGAGAGAGAGAGAGAGAGAGAGAGGTGGTTGCAAACTTTCGTTCCAAAGTTTAAAAGCACGTTTCATGAATCACAAGCCGTTTTTTTTTTCCACTAAAGTATACTGCTGTTGGTTTGGAGGAATTGTTCAATTGACAACAAATAGGACTGGCAGACCAGAGAAAATGTGCAGAGAAAGATAAAAGTATAAGAGAGAGAGAGAGAGAGGGAGAGAGAGATGCTGCGATATTGTGAAAGAGAGGGATGTTTGGGGGAGAAAGTCACACAGCAAATCCGGGGGAACAGATCAAGACACATGGCCCTCATGGAACTGGCATTTTGAGTGAGCGTCTATGAAAGTCCCCTATTGTCGCTCGGAGGTACGCACCCACAAGGGGCGGGAGAGATTTCATGGTCTAAATCACTATCTCCACATCTCCACTGTGCTGCAGCTGCTCCACTCGTCCAGAGAGTGTCGATTCATCCGTCATGTGTCGGATAGCGACGGGAAGAAGTAAACTGAATGAACCCAAACAAAGAAAGATGCTTCTCTCAGTGTTAAGCAGCAAGGGATACAACAATACACACTCGGTTAGTAGAGTTTGGTTAAACACGGAGATTTGCATCCAGACAAACCACAGCGTCAAATCAAGCTTTGGTGTAGCTGAAATGTATTCTTTAGATCCTGTGGGTTTTTCTGTATGACGCTCTGGTTCTATGTTATACTCACTGTGATGTCAAGATACCTGAACGGAATGTAAAGGTAACAAAATATTGGCCGGCAAGTTCAAATTTCTGGATAATATAATGACATGATAATAAAAAGAAGAGGGGTGTAATAGGAGAACGTTGGAGTCATGCGCTGGGATTTCGAATTAGAAAACACATGACTCCTATTTTCATTTGTTACGACTGAGATGACATCAAGGCCTTGGAACTATTTTTGTTCAAACATTGTGTGCAAATCTATTTAATGTTCCGTGCATAAAACAGATGCTTCCATAAGAGTCCATTACAGGGTTTAAGCGTGTAAAAATGTGATGAAAAAGATGATTTCTTCCTTGCCACGATTTCCCCTATGGAAAATTTTGCTATCTCTGTAAAACTTTTGTCTCGCACCTCCACAGTTGGGGATCAAATTCCACCTCCAGTCCTTGTGCAAGCAGTTTGCGTGTGCTTGGTGGGTTCGTCCGGGTACTCTGGGTTCTTCGGACAGTCCAAAGACATGGGCTGATTGGCATTTCTGAATTTGTGTATGTGTATGTGTGTATGTGCCTGTAGGTCACAAAAAGGTTCGGGTCCTCAGCAACATAAACTCCCCTAACAGCAGTGACTGATGGCACGAAGTCATGATTCATTTCAGTTTACCATGACGCCGTGATAGTGACTGATGAGACCACTTTCAGCTCTCAGGTAGCAATCTCTCATTTTCTACAAGCCGCAACCTCATTGTTAATGCATTTAGCTCTTGAATGAATAAAGGTTGAATGTGACACTCTTGAGCTTTTAGCAATTGCACAAAATGCTGAAACATCAGGCTTATGTCTTATCTGTTTTAAAATAATATGCTACTTTGCACCTTGAGTAAGGGTTTTAAATCAGTCAATATCATGGTGTTATTTTGTTATGATGTCACCGATATTTTCATTCTGATTCTCTTTGGAACTTATGCTGTACTAGGACATGGGAGACGTGGAGGTCCATCCCAGTGCACTAGACGGGGTACAACCCTGTAACAGATGCCCATCCATTTCAGCACACACTCATACGGGTCATTTCGAAATGCCAATTAGTCTATGCAATAATCTGCATGTCTTTGGGAGGAAACCAGGCTATCCGGGAATAAATCCACCACCCATGTGGAGAGCATGCAGACTAACCGGTCAGGGGTAGCTCAGAGGGGAAGGCATTCGAGTATGGTTCGGACTGTCCGAGGTTCAACCACCAAACTACCACAGTTGGAGCCCGTGTACAAGGCCTTGTATAAGACGTATAATAAGATGTATAATGGATAAGTGCGTTCGCAATGTTTGGATCTTGCTCATTTTTAACTGCACTCAGCTGTAACTTATCCTGTACAGATTATACACTTAGCACCTCATACACTGCTATTTCAATTATATTTTATCAGTTAACTTGTTTCTAATTTTTTTTATAATTTTCTCTTATCGCATATTTTTATTTCCTTATTTGAATGCTCTATTTTCTTTTTTTTTTTTAGGATTTTAGGTCACAAACGGGTGTATAAGCATTTTACTGCATATCATACTGTGCATAGGTGTGTATGTGAGAAATGAAATTCCAATTTGATTCCACACAAAGACTCAAAGGCAGGGCTAGAACCCTCGACCGTTAAAAATATGAGGCCACAGTGATATCCACTACACCACCATATCACAGCATGTCAAAAATAACTATTAAAAAAAAAGGCTTTATAAAGCAAGTTTTAATATAATCCATGATTATATGACTCCTGGAAATAAACAATTCAAGCATGAGACATGAAACGGATTTGGTCAACTGGGTCTGTCAAAAATTCGGTTCTCTAACTTCTACAGTACGTGTATACTGTATTTTGTTCACGTTTTTCGATTTGTTTATCTGAACCGAGCGTATAAACTGTTGTGAAGGTCATTTTTTCCCCTTGTTCTAAAGTAACCGTAATTGTAAATTCATTGTCTTTCAATGAGCCACTCTGGATCAGTCACTGCTCTTCACCCTCACCACCTACAGTATTCATGTATGTTTGTGATTTTAAAAGCATGAGATGAGCAGGAGAATAGGATTACAGGAGTGTTGTATAAAGTGAATGCATGGCTCTGCTAAAAGGCATGTTCTCATCCTATTAGTTTTATTGCTCCACCAATTTATAACTCATGCTTGTTATTTTTGGATATTTTTATTTTAGTCGTTAAGAGATGAAGAATAATAATAATTAGCATAATCTGTGATTATAAATGTTTCACTGTTTGAGTACAATATGCTTCACAATAATTTTTATGTGAGCAAATGCACTGGAATTCTGATGTATTCATATGTAAATTAAGGGCAGAATTTCAACTCAAGTATAATTTGTAAGGTAAAAGGTAAATAACGGTGTGGTCATGTTAAACTCATTCAACAAAATTGCATTTATTTGAAAAATTTATTTACTGTATTCTGTATTCATTTCAGAGCCAAAATCATTGTTTTAAACGTGACAGATCATAACACTGTCTCCAGAGGCTTGTACAGTGGACACTATGCATGATGGGAGCATCCCTTCATGTCCTTCCCTTCTTACCCTGACACGTCCATCACTCTGGAATAGGGTAAATCTGAACTCATCAGGTCACATGACCTTTTTCTATCGCTCCAATGTCCAGTCTTTATGTTTCACAAAATGTTCAGATGTCCATCTTGACACATGACATCTCATCTCCATTTCTGATGTTGTTTTTTTGCCGATCACATTGTTTCCACAAAGTCGACGGCTTAGCTCTATCCTTTCGGGTTTTGCTAATACTGTTATTAGTTATCACGGTTATTATTACTGTTATTAATACAAGCTATTAATCCGGTTCCAGTCATTTCAAGTCTCCTTAGGTGTTTTCTTTGCTTGATCTTCTTTGTCTTTCAGCTGTTCCTTTCAGAGGGCGCCACAGTGAATAATCTGCCTCCATCTAACCCTATCCTCTGATTCCTCTTCTCTCACACCAACTACTGTAACTTCTTCCATAAATCTCCTCTTTGGTCTTCCTCTAGACCTCCTGACTGGCAGCTCCAACCTCAGCATCCTTCTACCGATATATTCACAATCTCTCCTCTGAACATGCCCAAACCACCTCAATCTGGCCTCTCTGACTTTATCTCCAAAACATCTAACATGGCTGGTCCCTCTAATGAACTCATTCTTGATTCTGTCCATCCTTGTCACTCCCAAAGAGAACCTCAACATCTTCATCTCTGCTACCTCCAGCTCTGCTTTCTGTCCTTTCTTTGCTTGATGCAGCTCAATAATTTGACTCTTCTAAAAATGTGTTGGTGCTGTTTTGGCCAGAAAGTATTTAGTATTTACATTTAGTATAAATGTTTTTTTTTTAAAGGTGGAAATCAATGCATGCTTTTAGTAAGATGTTTAAGATGTCCATAATAAGTGAAACATTAATATTATGTATGTATAAAAAGCATTAGAAGACTTAAGTTTTTAAGATGGTGGACCCTGGGGATAAGACTGTCTACACACCATAGCTTTTACCTTTGATTATCACAGCAGTGCTGAATGCTAGCATTTGATTGATCAGTTTTTATAAAAGCAGAGAGAGAGAGAGAGATACAACAGGCATGAGTGAAAGTGCCAGTGTGTCCTAGCAGATCTTACTGGACTGTATCCTTAGATAATGGTTTTTATTGCAGAATTTATGTTTCTCTATCTGTCGCTCCCTCTCTCTCTCTTTCTCTCTTGCAAAGACCAAGGACAAAGCAGACGACAAATCATGTGCCACAGGGTTTCAGTTACATTTGTGACTTGGCAGATAGTGTAAGTATGTGAGTGTGAGAGCGTGAAAGCAGCAAGAGAGAGAGAGAGAGAGAGAGAGAGAGAGAGAGAGAGAGAGATACTGAAAGAGCTTCTTTCTAACTTTACTTTTATCTCCACACGCCCAGATTAAAAACCCACAGAACCCATTTGTGCAAAGAAATAGATGAACCACACTCACCGTACAGTATGGCCACGATTTTCTGCACGGCTCAACATCACTCTTGTAGTATATCGGATACTGTATTACCAAACCTTTGCCACCAAGCTGGAAGGACACAAGTGTACAGAATGCCGTTGCATGCTGTAGCATTAACATTTCCTTCTACTGGTACTAAAGAGGCCCAAACCTGATCCAACATCATAATACTGCTGTGCACAAAGCACGCTGCATGGAGACATGGTTTAAAAAGGTTGGAGTTAAGGACACCTGAATGTCCTGCACAAAATCTGATCTCTGATCTCAGTAATACACTCTTTAAAGTGAATGATTTAAGACGCGCCCACAGTTTAATGCATGCACAGTACGCTGTTAAAACGTCCGGTTTCTAATCTGGCACAAAACTGGTCATAACTTCACCTCTACTCAACATTTTGATTGCATTTATGGTGCAGGTTTAACTTCATGTAAACACACGAGATGGAACGAGATGTTAAACAGCTGCATCTATATAAATAACAGACAAGTGTTGTCTCAAAACCAGACCTATTTTGTCACAGCATCACAAAAAAACTGGCTGGACAAAATTATGTAACAAAACTTCCTTCTGCCAGTCGTTCTGTGTTTACATGAAGTAAAAGTGATGTTATGAACAGTTATGTGTGGGATTTAATAATATACTTAAAAAAAAATCTACTAATGCGCTACTGTCTCAATGTAAACAAACACCTGCACCAATAGATATTAATTAGAAAAGATAAAGTGAATATTTTTACTGAGATTAGTTCATATTTTCACTTTGGCTGAAATAACAGCGCTGAAGTGGTATAAGTGAATTTTAACACGCTGGAGTCGTTTTAAGACAAAACTTCATCTTTATCCTTTTATCTACTTTTTCCATTTCTCATCTGTGATTCACTCTCCGATTACCGAACAGGGAGTGTATTTGTCTGACCACCAAAGAAGGACAACTTAGTGTAAACAAGGCGTAAGATACTCAACCTTACAGAATGTGATTTATTTGTATTAATAAGTTAGACAGAGAGTTCTGCTGTACAGAAAGACACACAGACATGTACGTGGGCTTCAACCTCAAATAATAATAATAATCATAATCATAATCATAATAATAATATTACTGATTACATTAAAGATCAGAAGATTATTATTATATTTAACGTTTTTAAATCTTTTCCCGCGCACTCACACTAGTACTGTATAAATGTGATGATCAGGTGTCCAAAAACTTTTGGTCATATAGTGCATATCATCGACATATATCAAAGTATCTTGAATGTAGCGAAATTTATTGTAGATTTCTTATGACAAGGTTACACCGATTGTTAAACCTATTTCCAGTGTTATATTTTTCACTTCATGGTTCGAGTTTCTTGTTCAGTTGTCAGATCATCGTACATCACGCTCAAACTTTTTAATAAGATCTGCCAATAGAACAAGATCCTTTCATCTAGTAAATCTGCCTGAAAATAGGTTTAATAATCTTATATTTGTCTTGCCATGGAATATTACACTAGGATATATTTTACAATATTCAAGATATTTTTAATTAAACATTTTCAATTAATTTTAAATTTAACACAAGACGTTGCTTGAAAAACATATATAAAGGGGTGATTTTTTCTTTTTTAGGTCGCTCAAAGGTTGTCTTGCTGTTCTTCTACATTTCACTCAATACTGCAGTAAAATTATTTTTAAAACAAATCAATATGACTGAGAGGTGTGTAAAGCATCGTGACATCGGTGACAGAACACACACCATGTGAGACAAATGATACTATGGGTTTGAAAATCGAACGCTGATCTAAATCGGTGAAGGTTTCTCGGAGATATACAGTATACGCATAAGTTGATTTAAAGATTGTAGTTACCATGAGCACGTACTGTACTGTACTTTGTATTTAGATGGGTGAGACATCACAGGAGAGCTACTGTAGATAGCTTATCTGAAAAGACTACGTTATATTTCAAGCATGCTGCTCAAAAGAAAATCCTTTCCACAGTTTCCATTTGGCCATTTGACATTTGTCAGACTGCATGAAGGCCATTGATTTATTGGAACGCGTACAAAAAACACTCGGGATCGATGATTGGACGGCACAGACGCAGCTGGAAATCAGACTGGAAATTCTGGCAGGTGCTTCACTCAGCGCTCTAATTAAACTGCAGAAAATCTGGAATACAGAATTAGACGACCATATGCATTATTTATTGTGCAGTTGCATGCACTCTCTCTCTCTCTCTCTCTCTCTCACACACACACACACATACAACAAGATTGAATTCTATTATAATTTATCGTAACATTAAACAATAAGCGTAATTCTGCATTACAAAGGCAACAAACTAATCCTCTATTGAAATCAGATTCCTTTTAAGCAAATTCATTCATCATTTATCAGTACCTTATTTATTTATTTATTAATTTTTAGTCATTGCCATGACTTGACAGTCACACACAGATGCGCTCTCAATCCTTTGCAAAAAAAAAAAAAGGAGGTGATAGTGTGTTCATTAAAAAGTGCCGTGCTGGAATATGAATGATCATCACCTGCAGAGCCAGTAAGAGAAAAATGAAAGCACAAGAGAGGAAGAGCTCTGGAGATTATTCTGCACATATACACCGTCTGGGTAAAATAAATAAATAAATGAATAAATAAATCAAGGAATGAATGAATGAATGAAAGTCAAGAGTTAAATAAGAAGAGTTAATAATTGGCCTGCATAAAGCAAAGAAAACAACTAAGGAGATTGCAGGAATGGGGTTAAGATCTGTGCAATGCATGATTAGAACTTACAACCAGAGTGATTGTCAAAATTGTCAAATTTGCCAAAAGACTGGTAGTCAGAAAATTCATAAATGACCGCAATCGGAGATCAATTTAACACTTGGTGGCGTTACATTAGAAAAAATCAACAGCAGAACTCACTGCCCACTCATCAACTTTATCCTGTATAAAGGGTCGCAGGGAGCCTGGAGCCTCTCCCAGGAGACTTAGGGCACAAGGCAGGCAACTACACACACACATACTATCCAAACACTAACACACTTATTTACACACACTACAGGCAATTTGGGAACGCTAATTAACATAATCTGCCTGTCTTTGGACTGTGGGAGGAAACCGGAGAACGTGGAGGAAAACCCACCAAGCACAGGTAGAACATGCAAACTGCATGCACACAGACCACGAGGATGGGAACCGAACCTGGACCCTGGAGGTGAAGAGTGACATTGCTACAGTAACCACAACACAATCGTGCAGCCAGAACTCAGCTATGATTAATAATGAAAATAAGAAAATTTCCATACACACACACACACACACACACACACACACAGTGTGACAAGAACTCAGGGGATTGGGACTAAACAGCTGTGTGTCCATAAGAAAAACACTTGTTAGTGAGACTCATCAGAACAAAAGCTATGACACTTATTTACACCAGTGAGCCCAGTTTTCATGATCTCACAAACCCAGGACCTCACAAACCCACAGACCGGCACTGCTGATGAGTCAAAATTGCCCCTATTCCAGAGTGATGGGCGTGTCAGGGTAAGAAGGGAAGAGCATGAAGTGATGCTCCCATCATGCATAGTGTCCACTGTACAAGCCTCTGGAGACAGTGTTATGATCTGGGGTTGATCAGTTACTCAGGTCTAGACTCAGTAACGTTATGGGACAATAAAATGAAGTCAGCTGACCACCTGAATGTACTGAATCACCAGGTTATCACATCTGTGGATTTTTTTGTTTCCTTCTCTGATGGCACACGCCATATCCCAGGAATGATAAACAGAATCTTAATGTGTGGGGGGTTTTTTTGGCTTGGTAATTAATAGATATCATTGTATAGTTGCAGCATAAAGTAACAGACAGAGTGTTATATAAAAGCAAAATAGCAATAGAAAGTTTTTCAGTGGTCCACATCACCATACCTGCAGACACTGAAATATTCATGTTACTCTTTGATGTAGTGCTGATGTAATGCACAGCTTAAAATAAACAGCTTGACAGCTGGTGTTTGGTCAAGATTCTAATCTAACACTTTGTTTAGTGCTGCATAATCACGTCAAAGCAGCACTCTGAAATATCAAAGTCTCATCACCACAGAGATTATACAACACTTCAGGGCGGATGCATTACGCAAAAATCACTTTCAAATGCGTTTAATTATCTTCAGTGGGTTGTACATTTGGTCAGTAGAAGTAAATCCTTCTTAAATGGATTTATAAAATGCAGCACAGTGGTGCAGGGGGGGATTGTAGTGGGTAATCCTTTTTTGTGTGTGTTTGTGCATACTGGACTACTGTATGATGGACTGCTGTCCTTCTGCTTTCCCTAAAATTAGTTCTACCGTGTTCTTACCTAGGATAAAGTGATTACTGAAAATAAAGATAAAATTGATGTTATGAACAGTTATGTGTGGGATTTAATAATCTACTTTAAAATAATATACTAATGCGCTACTGTCTCAATGTAAACAAACACCTGCACCAATAGATATTAATTGGAAAAGATAAAGTGAATATTTTTACTGGGATTAGTTCATATTTTCACTTTGGCTGAAATAACAAGTGGTATAAGTGAATTTTAACACGCTGGAGTCGTTTTAAGACAAAACTTCATCTTTATCCGATCTACTTTTTCCATTTCTCATCTGTGATTCACTCTCCGATTACCGAACAGGGAGTGTATTTGTCTCACCACCAAAGAAGGACAACTTAGTGTAAACAAGGCGTAAGATACTCAACCTTACAGAATGGGATTTTTTTTGTATTAATAAGTTAGACAGAGAGTTCTGCTGTACAGAAAGACACACAGACATGTACGTGGGCTTCAACCTCAAATAATAATAATAATATAAAAAAAATAAAAAAAATTTGTTTTATTTTTACTTTATATTTTGTATTAATTATTTTTATGTATTTTTTTTTTTTTGGTCTGTAGAACGAATAATTTGAGTTTCCATTATTTCTTATGGGAAAATTTAATTTGGTTTACGAGTGTTTTGGAATACGAGCCCACTTCTGGAACGAATTATGCTCTTAAGGTCAGATAGATAGCTAGCTAGCTAGATAGATAGATAGATAGATAGATAGATAGATAGATAGATAGATAGATAGATAGATAGATAGATAGAAAACCTTTTCAAATAATCCACATTTCAGTCAAGTCCTTATCAGTTTTGTGTGTGCAAATGTAGAAAAAAATATATTATTTGTCCTTGTAATGTAATAGGTTTGGAGTAGTACTATATCTAATTATTTTATAGTTACAAAATAGGGCAGCTCAGATCTATGTAATGTCATTTTTTAATCCATGACCGTATTATACTGTATAATAATGCTGTTATTGTAAAAGTGGGTTACACAATTTACTTTTAAATCAATTGCAGTATATGATACCCAAATCAGTGGCATTAAAACATGTCACAGTCCCATGGGATGGTATGATGGCATAAACATGTTACAGATTTTACAGTAAGGTGCACAAACCTTGCAAAAACAAGAGCATACAGTACAAAACAGAAAGCTGCATGCTGTGATAATACATCTGTCAGTGGGATTGAAGATCGAAGAAAAATGCTTTCAAAAAGTATTGCCTTTCTGTTGTGACTTTACTGTCATATTGTCTATCACCTTACTATAATTACACTCCATCACGGCGACTGCACATTCATCCTGCAGCGACTCAAGTGCTTATTCAACTAATAGTCTCATTTATGCATAGACACTCCAATTCTTGATTTTTGTGCCATTAGAAAAACACCAGCGCGATGAAAATCGCTCCTCTAGAGGGTTCAGTGGAAATTAACTTTGGTCCTAAGACTCACCTTCCAATCAGAATGAAGGAAAGTGCATAACTAGGCATTTGGGACACCTTTGAGAAGGCCATTTTGGTCCAGCCGTAATCAAGAAAGCTTGTTAAACTCTACTTTAATTGTATTTATTTATTTATTTTGGGTTTTTTTTCATAATGCTGTAGATGTAAGTGGTAAATTTACTTAAATTACCATAAAGGGTCTTAAACAGTAACAGAAAGAGTGCAGCAACTGTGGTTTTATTTTCATTTATCTTCAGTAAGAACTTTATCCTGAGTCAGGAACAATGGCTGTGGGGTAAGAATACGCACAGGAAGGGACACAGTGGTTTTAATTTTATTTATTTCACTTAAATGTTATGCTTAAGTCACTTTGCACTTTATGGAGAACTATGCATTATACAGTACAGCTTTGGGGGTAAAGAAAGAAAAAAAAAGAGCACTGCAATTGACTCCAGAAAACTTCGGGAATGTCATCGAGAGGGAGATGGAGGATCACAAACAAACCATCAAGCTAAGATAAAAAAAAAAAATGCTAAAATGTGCAAGACCTGAATGTGGTCCTCCAGGACCAGGGCCTGAGATATACACTAATGTATGTGGATATCTTACTATACCACTCACATATGAATTTTAAACATCCAATTCCACATTTATTCCCCCCTGTGCTGTCAAAATGAGTTCAACTCTGATGGGAAGGCTTTCTACTAGATTTTGCAGAGTGACTACGGGGATTTGTGTTCGTTCATCTTTGATGATTTTCAGGCACTGAGGTTGGATGAGATGTTCTGGCACACAGTCCTGTATTCATCCCAAAGGCATTCAGTGGGGTTGAGGTAAGGGCTCTGGGCAGAACGTTCAAGTTTTTTCTACACCAAACTGCTAAAACCATGTCCTCATGGAGCTTTTTTGTGTGCATAGATGCACCGTCATGCTGGGAACAAGGTCTGGCCTTCTTAGGTCCACTGAAGAGATTGAAGGATACAGCATGATGAGGTTGTTGTACTCAGTTTTGGGAAAGAACCACATATTGGTGCGGCTGTCAGGTGTCCACATACATGTACAGGGTGGGTGAAAAGAAACTAGACATAAACAATTGTCAATGTGCTTTATTACACAGGAACATGAAAGCCAATATTTAAATTTCAACATGGGCACCAGCTTTTTCTTTCATCATTCACCGAGCCTGTGGTCATCAGCTTTGCATGACCATTTTTCTCCGGATGTAGTGTTGCATCCCTCCCTTTCACTGTACACCATCTTCTCTGCACAAGAACAATGGAATTCCACACTTCATAGCGTGCTGCGATCTTAGCTTACTTCTGAACAGGCAAGTCGTCGACCATCTTCGTTTACGTCGCATGTGCTGCCTCTCACGACCGATGCCTGTACTCTCGATGCAAAAATCTTATTTAGTATCGTCTATTTGGAGAAAGTTTTCATCGTGACTCCAGTGTTACTACAAGTTCTATAGCCATTTAATATTGCCCAGTTCATTTTCACCCACCCTGTACTGTATTTATGCCAACATTACAGATTTACAGGAGAACAAAAAGAACTTGCTAATTTGAACATGGTGCACATACCTTAGCAGCCCCTTACGCAGAGAAAATATATTTCTCTACATAATAACTGTAAATACAGTATATTTAATGATTTAGTGTTCTGATACTGGTAAATTGAAAAGATTTTATATTGTTAATATTTCTTGTTGCTACACTGACTGATTTTATATTAAACAATATACTTAATACAAAATAAATAATATATTGAATTTGACTAAATGTATCTATTTCTCATATTTTTTTTTACAATATGCTTATATGTTAGTGTAGTTCAAACAAAATGGACTTTATAGCCATTAATCTGAGCACAACAACAAAGTTAAAGTGTGTGTATAATTCCTATCCATGCAAACTGTTTCAATAATGTTTTCATAAAACAATTACAAGTATAAATATAATGTTTTTGTCTTTATTGCAATATATATACTCAGCAAAAAAAGAAACGTCCTCTGACTTTCAACTGTTTTTACTTTCAGTAAACTTAATGTGTAAATATTTGTATGAACACTAAAAGAGTCAACAACATAAGACATAAACTAAAAATGTTTCCCAATGTGTCCCTGAATGAAGGGAGGCTCAAAATCAAAAGTACCAGTCAGTATCTGGTGTGGCCACCAGCTGCTTGAAGTACTGCAGTGCATCTCCTCCTCATGGACTGCCTATTGTGGACAGTCTGAGCACTGATGGAGGGATTGTGTGTTCCTGGTGTGACTCGGGCAGTTGTTGTGGCCATCCTGTACCTGTCACGCAGGTGTGATATTCGGATGTACCTATCCTGTGCACGTGTTGTTACACATGGTCTTCCACTGCGAGGATGATCAGCTGTCCTTCATGTCTCCCTGTAGCGCTGTCTTAGGCGTCTCACAGTGCGGACATGACAATTTATTGCCCTAGCCACATCAGCAGTCCTCATGCCTCCCTGCAGCATACCTAATGCACGTTCACGCAGATGAGCAGGGACCCTGGGCATCTTTCTTTGGGTGTTTTGAAGATCTGTAAAGTTATTTGGATTTTTACAACATTATTGTTGAAATACACAGTCCTGAAAAAGGGACGTTTCTTTTTTTGCTAAGTATATATGGTCCATTCATATATTGCAATATATTAATAAATATAAGCACTGTTTTCTTTATATGGAAATATATTATTTAATATATTGCATTATATTTACAATATATTGTGATTTTTTTCTGTAAGGGCATGGCCTTGTTTATACGTTTTTTTTTTTTATTTAAGGATGTACACTAAGTCCATGACTCTTGTTTCTGCCAGATTTTTGCTTTACTAGACATAAAGGTAAAGTAGGTAGTACAAGGACTTGTTTTCTGAACCTCATGGCTTAGTAGACGTGTTGGTTTGCTGTACCTCAGCTCCAGCTGTCATGCCCCAATGACCCCTAAAATACCCACTACATACCTTTTAAACAATTTAGGTTGGTACGTATGAAGCATCTCATTTTGCATTCCTGTTCAATTTCACTGCTGAGTAATTCATTTCATTCTGGTTGGCTAAATGCCCTCCTCGACCACTATTTTATTATCACTGACCGGAGCAGAAATGAGAAAGCATAGAAGAATACGTAGTACATAGAGACACAACGAAGAAGAAGAATGCATTATTACATTTTTTTTTCTTATGAATTGTTAAACTAGCAAGCTTTACTGGCTCTAAAAAATTTCCCAATGGGAACAACAAATAATATGGTTCAGTGGGCTTAAGGGATATGAAAGTACAAAAAACATTTCATCACAACCTCTCAGGGATAGCTTGAGACCAAAGCCAAACCAAACCATGCATAATTGCTTTCTATGAAATACCTGGACCAAATAAACGTTTTTGGATACAATAAGGAAATGTTTTGTTTTTTTTTTCCCCATGGTATTGGGTCATATCTGCACGATTTTAACATTTTGTTCTGTCTTTTGGTATCAAATATGCTGCACGCTAGAGTGAAAGCTATTTTAGAAATTCAGACGAGGAACGCATTTTGTAATTTAAATGAGCTGATTCAAAATCTAATGGTTATTTGAATAACTTCTTAACCAAAAATCACTAGTAGGTGCTACCTCACACACACACACACACACACACTTACACCTAAATAATGATGGAATATTTACCCAGGATTGAATCCATCCCTTTAAAACATGGACCAATGAGATTTATCCTCTAAAAAAATACTTTATAATTTAGGCATTATATCTGTGAGAATGAATAACCGGAACTTTTTCCTGTTGAATACCTAACTGAAAATGGCCTGACCTAAAAATATCACCCAATAAATCATTTATAGGAGAACCGTCTGCATTTTTCACAAGACATAAGTCCGTACTGCAAGATTTAAAGCTTAGAATCTCGAGAGAATGGTTGTCTCAGGAAGAGTGAAAACCATTGGATTTGGACTTCATTTTATCTGAAAAGACTTTGCACCAGCTTACCCCCCCCACATGAGATCTCACTGAAAGTTGTATTACTGGCTCATCTGAAACAGCATTCTGCACATAAATAATTGAAAGGCTTTATGAAAAATTTATTCTGTCAATAAGCTGTTATGCATCTCTATCTGAGCATTGCAACTCTCCAAGCTTAAACTTAAACTTTCTAAATTTAAATTGAAAGTACAACTGTATATACAGTAGTGTAAAAAAGTGTTTGCCCCCTTACTGATTTCTATTTTATTGCATGTTTGTCACACTTTACTGTTTCAGATCATCAAACGAATTTAAATATTAGTCAGAGATAACAAAAGTAAACGCATCATGCAGTTTTTAAATGAAGGTTTTTATTATTAAAGGAAAACAAAATCCAAAACTTCATAGCCCTGTGTGAAAAAGTGTTGGGCCACCCTTAGCAGCAACATCTGCAATTAAGCGGTTTTAATAACTTGCAATGAGCAATGACTAGGCCACTCCAAAGTCTTCATTTTAACTGAGACAAGTGAGGCCTGCAGTTGTTTGGATGTTGTTGTGGAGTCTTTTTCGGAGCTCTTGGATAAGTTGTCGCTGCGCCTTTGGGGTAATTTTGGTCACAGCCAGCCACTCCCGGGAAGGTTCTCCACTGTTCCATGTTTTGCCTTTTGTAGACAATGGCTCTTACTGTGGTTTGCTGCAGTCCCAGATCTTTAGAAATGGTTTTATAACCTTGTCCAGACTGATACATCTCAATCATTTTCTTTTTGATTTGTTTTTGAATTTCTTTTGATCTCAGCATAATGTCTAGCTTTTGAGGATCTTTGTCAGGCAAAGAAATATGAAATCAGTAAGGGGCAAACACTTTCACACCACTGTACATTCAAGCTACTCAGTGATGAGTAGAGTTCTCCAGGGGTGTGTTTTCGGCCCCCTTTTGTTTGAGCAATATCACAAAATCATTCAGCATAATAATCAGATCACATGGCTCAGGTAGACTGATAACATTTCACTTCTCCTTTCCATCAACCATGTCCCAAATGTCACAGCAGGTATCGTCATTACTCTTTTTTTTTTTCAATTTATTTATTTATTTATTTATTTTTTAATCTTTTAAGCTGGACCTTGAAATTAACACTGACACCGTTATAACTAGAGGTGGAACCTGAATCCCTTACTCATGAAAAATGCATTTCTGATTTAAATAAATATGCTAGTAAAAGCTTATGTACAGCTCTACTCAAGGTAAAAAAGTATAAACTCTTAAATTTACTTTTAAAATGAAAGTAAAAACTTTCAGGATTAGCATCATTCAGCTCATCTACATTGTTGGGTCGGTTGTTTCTTTTCCTCTTTACAATAGCCCATAGGCCATAGAGTCTCTATCAGGATCAGGTCAGGCGAGTTGGACCTCCAATCAAGCACAGTTATATCATGGTCGGCAAACCCATTAAGTTGAAGTTTTAGCAGTGTGGACAAGTGCTAAGTCCTGCTGGAAAATTAAATCGGCATCTCCACAAAGGTTGTGAAGGGACAGCTATGTTGACTTTGGACCTGGTAAAAACCCCGTGGACCAGCAGATGACATGGCACCTCAAATCATCACTGACTGTGTAAACCTCACACTGGACCTCAAGAAACTGTGCCCCTCCTGGGAACTTATAATTGATTCTAATTATATGCAAAATTTACTTTTATATGAGAAGATGAATTTGGACCACTGAGCACCGGTCCAGTTCTTTTTCTCCTTATCCCACCTTTGTGGGAGTGGCTTGATACTAGTAATGTGGCAGTTTTAGAACATTTCCTAAAGATGTCTGTGTGTAAGAGGTGCCTCTTGATGCACTGACTCCAGCCTCACCCCACTCTCTCCCAAGTTATTGAATCAGCTCTCCTTGACAATCCTTGACATCCTATAGTACCATACTTTTCCCTTTCAGTCAACTTTACATGAATATGCTTCCATACAGCACCTTCTGTGGCTTGTACTCTTCGTGTAGGGTGTTTTATGATCATCTTCTAGATGATCTAGACTAGACACTGTATTTATGCTGTTTAAATAGTAATTTACTTAAAATGAAATATTGTCATTTTGAGATACTGGATTTTTTTACGTTATAAATTATGATAGAAAATTATTTTTTTCACTACAAAGACATTTTTGAAAAAGTTTGTGTTCAGTGTGCTATAATCTTATATTGCATAAATTTGCCTCGATTTCCATATGGTTAAAATGTAACATAAGATTTAATATGGATTATTTTATTTTATAAGATCCTAAAAGATTACCACATGATTAAGACATGTAGTGGTTGGGTATTTTAAAATGGAGCCAATTAAATTACAGTGAAAACAGTATTAAGAAAAGAAGTATAAAAAAAAACCTTCCATTCTAAAAACTTTTTTTTTTATGTCTTCCACATGCTTAAAACGCAGAAATAAATAATTGGACTTCCAATTCCAATTTGTTGGAAGTTCCAATTTGTGTTTATAGCCATCTGGCAAACATGGCTAAAATCCAGTTGTCATTGTCTTTGGATTATAATTGGTTTTCTGATTTATTTATTGATTTAAGTTATTGTTTATGCACTCCTTTAATGTGGAGAGAGTCCTTCGTCCAGACTGTTTAAGGCTATAAACCCTTATTAATAGGCCTTATACTTGTATCCTTTGTATGTACTGTAAATGTAAATGCTACTTATAATGTTATTTTAAACTTTAAATAAATACTGCAACAATTAATCCAACACCAATGAAGGTGTTGTTCCAGCTTGGAAATAAGACTACATTCTTTGTCTCTTCTTGTTCCACACATATTGATATAAATAAAAGAAATACATTGGTCAGAACTCGCTCTTTTAATATCTTACCCTTTCATACATTAAAGGACCAGAAACCAGGCTCAGAAAATGTTATCTGTACTGTCTCAATGTAAACAAACATCTGCACCAATAGGTATTAATTAGAAAAGATAAACTGAATATTTTTACTGGATTTACGGGATGAGTTCATGTTTTCACTTTGGCTAAAATAACAGGGCTGAAGTGGTACAGTATAAGTGAATTTTAACGCGCTGGAGTCGTTTTAAGACAAACCTTCATCTTTATTAATAAGGTAGACAGAGAGTTCTGCCGTACAGAAAGACAGACAGACATGGACATGGGCTTCAAGCTGAAATAATAATAATATCACTGATTACATTAAAGCTGATCAGATTATATTTATCTTTAACCTTTAAACTATTTCTACAAACACTTTTCCCGTCAACAACGCGTACTAACACTGGTAGTATATTAATGTTTTCTCGCAACATCAGAATTAAATTGCATTAATGTTCTCGTCTCGTTATTAATGTTCTCGTCTCGACAGACGTAAGGTACAGCATGAAGCTACGCTACGTCAGCCAACAAGCCTGGTATTTTCCTCCAACACATTATTCTTCAAATTAGCTTCCTCTTCTTCTCTGCATGACCGTCAGAACAACATGACCAGGAGGATCACTGTGTACAGCACGGAGGTCAGGTTATCATAATTGACCATGCAGCCAGGAAGGAGCTAAACTCATAACAAAAACCATGTGTGCTCTAATTTTCCTCTCACATACTCACTTAAACACATTCCTTTATATACTGTATATAGCTATGTGTCCAAAAATTTTTTTTACTTTTGTGCAGATCTATAAAATATTCCCATGAATTTGTCACTAATTACAAGCATGAAAGTGATACACAGATGAGAATAAATAAAAAGAAGTGTGGGGGAGGACGGCACTGCGAATAGTCTCTAAAAATTGCCCCCAGAGCCACTTTGTTGAGATAACAAAGTGCTGCTCCACTGGTTGATGTCACCGCCCACTACTGTAGCCTTGGGCCACTTTCCAAAACCACTCTAAGACTGTGTGTGTGTGTGTGTGTGTGTGCGCAAGATGACTTTTTTTTTTCCGAAGCCATCCCATTTCTTCCTCAGCAATGTGAATTAAATCACTGAGTAATTTGACCATGGTTAAATACTCAATGCATGGCCCAGAATGCATCACTGGAGACGCTTTGCCTTTGAAGAGAGCTTCAGTGTTGTGCAATCATGGTACACTTCAAACAGCATTCATTAAAAGCGGAACCAGGAGACCTCAAAGGTTCCTGCCCTCCCAGCCCAGCGATGGCAGGTGAACACATGATGCAAGAGCTCTGGAGTGAACGCTGCCTTTTCTTCTCCTCCATTTTCCCCCCTCGCTGTTGCTTAGACACTCTACTACAGCTCAAAGGCATGCTCTCTTATTTTGTGCTCTTAGTAAGCAATTTTATTTTATTTCTGGTTCCAAGGTGTTGTTCTAGTATTTACTCATTAGAGATTAAATTCTTAGCCTGCTCTTTAAGTGTATGAGTTTTAATTTGTGAAATGGCCGCAACTAGTGAAATACCTGAATGAGTCCCACTGCACAGATCTGCACGACTCTAGCCTGAGCCTCAGGAGAACTGCTTTCTCTGACAATATGGACAAGATAATACTTACAGCTTATGCTTATACAGCTCTGAAGAAATGAGACCACTGCAAAATAATCAGTTTATGGTTTTTTTTGTTTGTTTTTTTAGAGATGCATGTGTTGGTGAGATGAACAGTTTTGTTTCATTTTTTGTGAACTGCTGACAATATTTTTCCTGAATTCAAAATATAATTATTGTTATATAGAGTGTATAGTTAAAGAAAATGACATCACAACACGTCAAAAAGAACCCAAGATCATGCAGTATTTGCAGGGCTTTAATAACTCAAACCAAACAAAATGTAAATAATTTGTAAATGATTGCTGTTAATGCCACGTCTAAATAACATTAGGAAATCAGTATTTGGGGGAATAATAACTCCGATTTGCAATGACAGCTTTCATGCGTTTTGGCTCTCCAGCAGTTTTTTACATTGCTGTTGGGTAACTTTATACCACTCTTTTTGCTAAAAAAAAAAAAAAAAAAAAAAAAACCCGCAAACAGCTCATCCTAGCTTGATGGTTCGTTTGTGACCCTCTATCGTTCTCTTGATGACATTCCAAAAGTTTTGTCTCATTTTTTTCCAGAGCTGTGTAGACACGGTTCAGGAACAGGATCCAGCAAATGACTGCAAATAGTATTTTTTTGTTTGGTAGCTTTTAAAGAGTCGATTGTTTAACTGCAACATACACGGTGGGCGAAAATTAACTAGACCTCATTAACGGCCTCCAAGAAGCCCAGATCTCACTCTATGTGATCTCCTGTGGGGTGACCCAAAAGAGGAGGTGTAAAGGTCGAAGCCTCGCACGTAAGGTACTGTATGAAGCTGTACCTTAGTCTCTGGTGGAGAGACTGTCTATTCAATCCCCAGCAATTTAAGGAATTTGGTTGACGCCACCGGTGCCTACGTTGAAATTTAAAGATTTGATTTCATTCTCCTATATAATAAAGTACATGTACAATACGTTTCATCTTCACAGGGGGTCTAAAGTCCTATCTCAGGAGACTTAGGGCACGAGGCGGGGTTCACCCTGGAGCACACAAAGGGCAGTTTGGGAACGCCAATTAGCCTAAATTGTGCATTTCTTTGGACAGAAACCCACAGGAAGAACATGCAAACTCCATGCACACAGAGGTGGAACTCGTACCTGGCCGGGAATCAAACCCGGACCCCGGAGGTGCAAGGCGACAGTCCTAACCACTAAGCCACTGCTCAGCCTGAATATGTTTTAATAGATTTGTTAGAAATATGTTCTTTATTACCAATTTTTAATGCCTGGTTAATCTTCACCCACCCTGTAGAAGCTCCGTCAACCTGTAATGTAAAATTAGGGTTTGTGTGTCCTAGGGTTCAGGTTTTTAAATAAAATCAACCAAGTCAAAGAGAAAGAGAGCAAGTAAAACTTGGTCTCTTTGAATGCTACGCCTGCTAAGTAGTATGTTTTGTTCTCTTCTGTCTTTAAAACCTTGTACTCTGTACTATACAGCAGGTGGTGCATTGTTGTATAATCACAGCCCAAGGCTCTCTGGTTTGAGTTCTTTCTCCATGTCTGTGTGCATTTCATCAAGGTTCTCTAGTTTCCTCCCACCTCCCAAAACCCACCGTCAGGGTGTTGACTGGTGACTCGAAATTGTGCACAGTGAATGTGTTCGTGTGCAGCTGGCATCCCATTCAGGCTGTACTCCTGCCCTGCACCCAGAGTTCAGTATTACCATTGCTAAAATATATACATGTTGAGTAGTAGTGTGTTGACCTGCTCTTGTTTGGGGTCACAGGCTGTTTTATGTATCCGAGGAGTCGCCCAACATTGGCCGTGAATTTCAATGTGGTAATGTTAACCATCGGAGAACGTCTTTCTTTTCTAGTGGAGCTTGATTTTAAAGCTGGCGATAAATACATGGATTAAGTTGGTGGAAAATTTTTCAATTAGATTTTTTACGAACACATAATCTCTGCATTAAGTGTAATAAAATCATTCATGAGGATACCAAAGTGTGGTATATTGTTTCCCATGAAGAGGTACAGTACAGCAGAACGTTAGAGTTTCCTAAGTCGCAGCATGAGTCATATTTCCATTCAAGCTCACCTGAAGCCCAAATCACATCAAATACTGTTTCATATCATTTTCATTCAGGAGCTTTGGAATTTAATTAAAATGAATTAGTACACACGGCGGCTTCCAAGGATCTTAATCGCTACAAATTTTAATTTCCAGAGAGACCACAGTAGATGTTCTGTATTAAAATGAAGCCTTACTATCATCCTGCGGCTCAGATACGGTTGTGAATTCCACCGGAGTTTTATGGTCAAATGAAAACGCATTCACTGCACTTATCAAGTCTAAGAAACTTGACATGCTGACATTCATTACTAGGGGCACTTTCAATCACAAAAAAAAAATGATTTACTGGAGAAATTAAGAGACTCGTCACTTTCTGTAAATTGAGATGGTTGTCGCAGAGTGGAGGAATATTAATCTTTTCATTAAAGTAATTTAAGGCTTGAAGTTCGGAAGCTGCAGTAAAAAAAAAAAGACAGCATTTCTAAATTCAGAGTCAGAGAAAGAAAGGCATCCCATCTCAGCTCAGCGGAGCAAACTCAAAAGAGAACATGATTTTTGTTATTATGCACGGATTAGCATGATAGTGATTATTGTCTGTTTTTTCTTTGAAATACTAGTGAAATTCATCGTCACGAAGCAGTAGATGTGAATCCCGAGCCTGTACTGAGAGCGTCCAGTGGAAGGTAACATTGCATTTAAGGTGCATTTAATTTGTTAGCTTATCTAAGTTTTCACATATCTGTTCTTGAGTCACTTTTCTTAGATGATACTTTTTACTTTTATTCCACTACATTCGACAACAAATATCTGTACTTTATACTTCACTATATTTGTGCATGTCGATGCGTTACATAATTACAGTTACTGTAATTACTGCGTACTGTAGCATGTGAAGCGATAATTTCACCACCTGATGACTGTTGTATGTAATCGCATGATTTGCCTTCCCTCTGTAAAACACTCAATCATGTAGCAGGTGTTTGAAAATTAGAAACAGAGATGGTTGGAGACAGCAAAATGGTTACAGAAACAGAGAGAGACATTTACTAAGACTTAAAGGCTACAGTAAGCTGATTCATTCTCAGTACTTTTGATATATTTAAGTACATTTTATAACTGTTCCGGCTCTTTAAACCAGTTTTGTTGTAAGAAAATAAGGGGGACAAACTTTGCTATAACCTAGGAGTAATATCAAAATATAATACACAATGATTAACAGAAGTCGTTTGCCAGCATATATTGAGTCTTTACATAAATAGAAAAACTTACAAATATGAAATGTTTGCCAGCTTTATGGTCAAGGTCCAACATGAAAGTATGGTCGTATAAACGTCCACCTAAGATCTTGGGAGAGAAAACCCACTGACAAACAGTAACAACCACTGTTGTAAAGTCTTATCTGTTGCAGAGTCGATTGATGAAAAGGTGAAAACAGCGACCTAAATGGATGTCCTTCTTGGGACAGGCCAAAGGTCTTGGGCAGATCCAATTCTGCACCCAAACTCCCAAATCCTGCACTTCACACAATAGCACAAACTAGCAGGTTAAACAAAAATCTTTTACAAAAGAAAACAACCTATTAACCAAACCTGCCAACAAAACGTTTGAATAAATAACTTCCCAAACAATCGCCCTCTCACCTGCTACACAAACAAATTATTCCCAAACCTGGATCCTCTAGAGAAGCAGCAGACACCATGAAGTAACTCAGCTGAATCTGCCTCTCATTCTAATAATAATAAGTTTATTTTATATAGCGCCTTTCAAGAGACTCAAGGCCGCAATTCTTAATTCTACTACTTCCTCTTATATTTAAACTAGCAAGTTGCTATTGTTGCCCCTAGTGGTCAGGATGAACAAACCACTTGTACACATTCAATTCACTCACTCACTCATCTTCTATACCGCTTTATCCTGTATTCAGGGTCACGCGGATCTGGAGCCTATCCCAGGAGACTTAGGGCGGGGTATACTCTGGACAGGGTGCCAATCCATTGCAGCGCACACACACACTCACACACCTATTCACACATTACGGCAATTTGGGAACGCCAGTTAGCCCAACCTGCATATCTTTGGAATGTGGGAGGAAACTGGAGTACCCAGAGAAAACCCACCAAGCACGAGGAGAACATGCAAACTCCATGCACACAGAGACGGGAATCTTTACTTTTACCCAAGTAATAGATTTGTGACATTTTGCCCACCACTACATGCCTAAAAATGGTGCACCAGTCCATCACAAGACACCATGCACAAACATATTTACACTTGGAGGCACTTTAATACAGCCAATCCATCTCCTCTCTTTTTGTAGCTGGGAGAAACTAAAAGCTTATGATTGAACTGATGCTCTGAGCTATGAGGCATCGACTCTGCCTGCTGGATGATGTCACTCTATAATATGTGCAATACCATAACTAAAAGCCTCTGAAAGGGATTCAGTACCATCAGGGCATATAAACACTGTCATATACTTACAGTTCTTAGAAGTTATATTGTACATAACATTATAAATGCTTTCTACATCACACCAAAAATCTGTTGTCAAAATAGTACAAGTATTGTACAGAATACTGTACTTTGTATACTGTAGCATTACAAATATATTTTACTAGAACTAAGAGGCCCAAACCTGTTCCAGCATGACAATGCCACTGTGCACAAAGCAACCACCATAAACATGTGGTGCACCAAGGTTGGAGTGGAAGAACTCCGGTGCCTTGACCTAAATCCTACTTATAGTGAAGACCTTTGGGATGAACTGGAATACCAAAATCTAGTAAAAATTCATTCAAGAAGCAACTTCAAAACATTCTTTCAGGTGCTCTTGTCAAGGGGGCACCAGCGTGAACCATCCAATCCGCACACAACTTGGCTCAGGTTTTACACCAGATTCCCTTCCTGACACAACCCTCCCATTCTATCCGGGTTTGGGACTGGCACTGCATCCAGTGACTGGGGAGTATGGGGTGTGACGACACACTGATGGTAGGGCTCGTACCCGGATCCTCAGTTCCTGGAACCACCAACCTAGCCCCTCAGCCGCCTGAGCCACAAATTCCCCCTTGAAAAGTTATTCAAGAATAATGTAGCATACAGTAAATCTGGAACAGAATATTCAGCAAGCACAGCATTTGGGTGTGAAGTGAAGATATACACAAACTTTTGGCAACATAGTGTTTCTTTAACTTGATGCATAGACGATTTTTCATCTGTGTGATCTTCAGAGTCAAAGGAAATCTCCCGAAGCGCCAAATGGTTACCTCGTAAAGGCTTTGAAATTAATCATCTTCTCAGAGCACAGTCAGTGAAACATAATAAACAGCATCTCGCTGACAAGAATGGCGGTGCATGATTCATGTGTAATTATAATGTCTTTTTTTCTGCATCAGCCTTCAGCATTGAAGCATCACTCTGTCTACTAAGGGAGCGAGACTAACATTGCAAATAGACCTACACCTCTTCCCCACTGGGACCAATTACTCTGGCATCAAACCATTTTGTGCAAGGAGCATGGTTTTATTTTTTCCAGTCACTTGTCAGAACTTTCATTCATTTGAGTGAATACTCATGTGAACACTGTTTGGAATTATACCAACTCCAGAGAAGATGTATGCAATCAAGAAGTTCTGGGTAAACACAGCTAGCACCTGAAAGTATAGTGTACATGCACTTTCTTTTTTTTTTTTTTTTTTTGATCTGAGAGCCTCCCTCTGGGGTAGACTGAGAAGGCAAACCTGCTGAATTGGTTGGCCCAGTAAATGCATTGAGCATGCAGAGTCTCTGGGGAGAAAAGACATTTTTAGCAGCTGTTATTTCCTTCAGCACATACGTTTTTTTCACCTTGTTGTGTACAACTTCCACAGGTGGATAATTTATGAAAATATGTTCTTGTCGGCTTGAGGTGCGTGTAGGACGTTTATGTAATTCATAAATGTTCTCAAATAAGCACATTATACCTCCCACACCTTCACTGCGGAAAGTGGAGAGTTGGTAATTACCCTTTTAGACCTGCGCGGAAAAGTTACACGAACGTCACCAACCCAGCCTCACAGAAAACAGCGGTGTTGTACATCCTGTACGCTGAATAGCGATATCCAAAATCAGGCATTGCATAGCAGTGTGTCAAACCTTCACCTGAAAGGTGCGTGTCATAAAGCACTGACATATCTTAACCAAGCTAACCTCTAACACCATGCTGTTTGAATAAGACTGCAATCATTCGCAAGCCTAGTACTGTTTATACTGTACATGCTCACTCTCTTATCGTCTGTACCGCTTTATCCTGTGTACAGGGTCGCTGGGGGCCTGAAGCCTATCCCAGCTATTGTGAACCCCAATTAACCCAATCTGCATATCTTTGGACTGTGTAAGGAAACCTGGGTACCTTGGAAAAGCACCAAGCACAGCGAGAACATGCAAACTCCCCACACACAGACCCCGAGGCGGGAATCAAACCTGGACCCTGGAGGTGTGAGGCGACAGTGCTAACCACTACACCACTGTGCTGCCTCATTCTGTTTACAGGGATAAGGAGATTATTATAGAGACAAGCAGCTTATTTTGAGGGTTTTTAGACCTACGATATATTTATTCAACTATGCCAGCAAGGCACACAGCTTATTATTAACCAGAGTTACAGGTCTTCACAAAATTTCCAGCCCACTAACATCTAAAGACACACACACACACATACTCTGATTATTTCATACACATTTCCAAAATTTTGTTTTGTATTCTGTTAAGCTGCTTTGTGACAATGACCATTGTTGCACATGCGTGCGCACACACACTCACACACACATACAAAAAGGAAGACTTTTTTGTCACCAAGAGAGCCACAGACTATTTTTATACTAGCCTGGCACCCCTGTCACTAGCTGTCTTGTTTTCTGCCTTACCTTTAAACAAGGGGCACCATGAGTCCTGCCCTAATTCCTAATTAGCACTTGCAGTTCCCATTTCTGACCACTAGGCACTCTATATAATTAAAACAACGGTTTTGTCTAAACATTGGGTAGAACTCACTCTTTTAAGGATATATTTACATTTAATACATTGAAGGACCCAGAAACATTCAGAAAAATTTCTGTTTGTCTGTATCACACTAAACTGTCTGGACAGAATTTAATGAATCTTCTGCCGTCCTTAGATATCTGCTAGCTATATCTATAAGTTTAACCTGCACCATAAGTGAAATTAAAATGTTGAGTAAAAACAAACTTTAAAATAAACTACTAATGCGCTACTGTCTTAATGTAAACAAACACCCGCACCAATAGATATTAATTAGAAAAGAGAGCGGAGCAACATTTCAGGGGAGGGTTTCCCTCATATGAGGTCATATTAGGATAAAAACCTACAATAACTGGCTTGGTTAAGCCTAGTCCAATAGTTATATTATTTTGTGTTCTAACAATATATCCAATTTTCGCTCAAATGATCTCAAATGTTAACGAGATGTGTAAAAAAAATAATAAAAGATCAGGCGTGCCAGTGATAGTGACAATGTGTTGACTTGACACCTTTCACATAGACCCATGATATTTTTTCCATGAGTCTATGTGAAAGGCCTGGTCTTTATTCCTGCTATTCAAGCCTAGAGGAACTCAAGCAGAGAATCATTAAAGCGCTGGTGAATGTTACACAAGATATGATACAGCGGGTTCGGCAGGAGCTGGACTGAACACTCTGGCTTTAAGATGTTATAATGTAGTCTCTGTTTATATATATTATTGTTTTGTATACTTTCCTGAGTTGTGTAACAACTGTTGCCAATCAATATTGTTAAAAAGATTGTAAGATAAGAAAATAAGATAAGAAAAAAAGAAATATAGATAGAGGAAAGGTTGCATAAGGATCATATCTTTTAAGGTCACTAAAAGTCAGCGTGCTATAGCAATCTTTCATTGCAAGTGACATTTTCAATCCAAATGCTCGCTCATAATGAAAAAAACAAATAAATAATAATAAAGCTCACTCATAAGGTGATAAGCAACGAGGAATTAATGAAAAGGTTTCATTGACAGGTTTGTTCTTATTTCCAGTTATTGTCGAAATTGCAAATACTAATGGTAGATGTCTTTGTTCATGTTTGTTATGTAGATTTGGGCTGCATCCCTGCATAAAAAGCATCAAGCTGCAATAAATAGTATAAATAGCTGGTTGATACAGAATGATATAGCATTTAAGTGCAGTTAAAGTGGTATAAAGTGAGTCTGACTTGAAGCAGTCCATCCAGTCCACCTGAAATGTGAACCTGTCTGATTTTCCACTTCCAGTGTTCCATTTATCCATTCTTAATAGTTGTTCTATGTAACGCAGTGTACACCTAATCCTGGGTGGCTCTTGGTGATGTCTGCGATTTATACGAGCCACTCCTCCTTCATTACCTTCGATTTCCAATGGTTGAACGCTACAAGTCGTGTCCTTTAAATCACACAAAGCACTTGGCTTTATATGCACGGCGTAAATTATTGTAGGGGAGAAAATCAAGCAGTTTTATATGGCTTTGAAGTCAGGCCATGTGTCAGTGCCTCTTCCGGAGCAATACTATACACTGTCCTAGGGCTACGCTCTATAAATAATGACTTGCATCAAAGAAGGGCTTATTAAAAAATCATCCAAGTAAATCAGAACACAGCTGCATTATAAACTCTGACACATCATATGCAAGATGAATCAAAAGTAGCCTACTTCTGAAGTTTGTCTTACAAATTGTAAAGACAAAAATCAAAGGCACGGCAAAATATTTGTTATATTATAGACAACACTCAGAACTGTTCTGCTTCGAAGGAAGCAATGCGCAGATCTGTCATAACTGTAAAACCAACTTGTAATTTGGAGGCCAAGTCAACACCTAGAACCTCTTTGTCATGTACCTCAAATCCTTGCTGAGCAATTTGTGCTGTGCTATTAGTTATTAGGAATACTCCTGCCATGAAGGCGTGTGCTTTGCTGCAACAATCTTTCGGTACTGTAGGTGGTACAAAGAACAGTTCACACAAATGCCAGGACCAAAGGTTTGTCTGTGCCAGCTTGCATTCTTCCCATAATGCATCCTGGTGCCATCTCTTCTCCAGGTGCAAGTGCTCCACACGCACCCGGGTATTCACATGATTTCTGAGATGCTTTATTTGGGTCAACAATGGCACCCTGACTGGTTAGTGACTACGCAGCTCCAAACGCAAAAAAACTGCGGTGCACCATGTGTTCTGAAATCTTTCTATCAGAGCCACTTTTTCAGCAATTTAAATAGCTCTTCTCTGGGATTGGACCAGATGCTCCAGCCTTCACTCACCACAGTCATCATTGAGTCTTTGACACAGATGACAACGTCACTCACTCACCAGTCGTCCTTCCTACGACCACTTTTTGAAGGTACTAACCACTGCATGCTGGGTTACTGGGCCAGTACTGATCAGAAAGTCGGGAGTTCAAGCCACATCACCCTGTCTTACGGTGGACAAAAAAGTGCAAAAAAAAAAATCAGAAAACACAATGACAATTCAGTCAATCTGGAAAGAGTAGTATGGATTGCAAATGAAATTCTAATCACAGAAGAGACATCGGTCACTCACAGCATTTAAATGACCGTGAGCCTGCAGTACATCCTGTATATTTTGAGTGACAGATGTCTCGTCCAATCAGTGGTAAAAATCAACAAACTAAAAATTTCATACCTTGTTTTTGAATTTTTTATTTTGTTTTCAAATTTTTATTTTGTTTTTTAGTTTTGTTATTTTGCTTTCGGTTTTGTTTTTTTGTTTTTGGATTTTCATATAGTTTTTTTGGTTTTGTTATTCTGTTTTTAGTTTAGTTTTTTGGTTTTCAGATTTTATTTTGTTTTCAGATTTTCATTTAGTTTTTTGTTTTTGAATTTGTTATTCTGTTTTCCAGTTTTGGTTTGTTTTTGTTTAGGGGTTTTTATTTTGTTTTTGAATTTATTTTGTTTTCAGTTTTGTTATTTCTGATTTGTTAATTTTGTTGTCGGTTTTGTTTTTTTGTTTTGCACTTTTCTGCTACCATACTATATGTATCCTGTAGGGGCGCTGTCTGTATCCTCACTGACCCAAACTGTGACATGCAAAAAAAAAAAAATATATATATATATATATATATATATATATATACAATCATATACAATATATATGATTCAGAATAAACAAGTGTGTGTGTTGGTCCTGCATCTACCTTCCAAAACGTGCATCTGAAGAAAGCTGAAAGTACATTCACTTCCATATTGTCCACCACGTTTGGAATTTCTGCATGGTTTAACAACAAGCTCTGCCCTCGTTACTGAATTAGCTCTGTCACCTGAAAGAGGAGACCCAGTTCCCTTTTGTCTCCCATATGCAGCCACCCATGCCCTCCCTTTCTCCCTCCCTTCCTCCCTCCCTCCTCATGTGCCCTATTGAGAGCGCTATAAATTAAAGCCACACTCTGACAGACAGACCCCTACACCCCAGCCCAAACACAAACACAGGGAAACCTATTCAGTGGGTTATAAATCCAGGCTGCACTTTGACACACGAGCACACAAACACAAATGGTAGGACGTGATGTGATGTGTGTATGACACTCTGAATGGATGGAAGCGCACGTGGAGGACGCTGACTGTGGCCCGGCTCGTGGTGCAGTTTGGGAGAAAGTGGGACAGATGCTGCAGATGACACGCACCTCGAACTATATAGAGAGGGACGTGTCTGTACATCTGCCACGGTCAAAGGCTTTTCTGACCCTCTGGCCAAAAAGACAAAGACAAGAGAGGAAAGGGGACAGGGGGAAAAAAGTGGGTGTATGGGCACCGTCAAAAAAACACCATTATAATAGAAATGTTCATGTGCCGCACAGATCTATTCACTATTTCACCATTTAATATTAAGCTTCTGTTAACGTTAATCATTTATTTGAATTTAAGATACTATGGAAATTTCCTTTACCTGTAATCAATTATATACTGTAGCTAAATATTTGTGGACTCACATGTCAACAATATTAACTGACTGAACATTACATTCCAGATAAAGTCCCTTTTCCATTGTTAAAATAACATCTACTCAAAGAGCAAGGCGTTTCAAAAGATTTTGGAGTCTAAAGTGTTCTGCGCCCAAATCAGTACTCCAGTTGGGTTTAGGCAAAGAATATATATTTAGGACACTCAAGTTATTCCACTCTAAGTTTTAAGATTTAGATTATTTGTCACGTGAATTTTACAGCACAGTAAAATTAGAGCACAGGGTCAGTCAGGACACAGCGCCTCTGGTTTAGATAGGGTTGAAGGCAATTTGGCAGTGCTCAGGCTTGAACCCCTGACCTTCTGACCAGTAACCCAGAACCTTAACCATTTGAGCCATCACTGCCTCTACACCAGTAAAGGGAAATTCTGGTGCAAATGTAAACACAGACGACATCTTACACAATTGTTTGCTTCCAACTTTGTTCCAAAAGTTCCATGAAGACCCACATATGTGTGTGATGGTCAGATGTTTACATCCTTTTGGCAAAGGGACTACAAAGAGTTCAGGGTTAACTCACTAACCCTCAACGATCTACAGTAGGGTAACCTGGAACCAGTGCTCATGTCTTATGTAAAGATGTTTAGCTTGTCCCATTGATTGTTGCTATCTTGTCTTATAGAAGACTCATTTTTAGTCCACTTTTTGCCAGTTTGGGAAAACCAGATAGGTGGTTGAGAAGGGTGCTATTGTACTGAATATCACCACAGCTGTGATGCCGTTATGGGCTAAAGAGAACGGACTATATATAGCATGCCATATAAAGGCATCACAGCCATGCTGATATTCATTACAACAGCATGACCTCAAGTGTTTTATTTATGTTATAGAACAGTTCTAAAAACACCATAAATCAACAGATTTTGATTTGTTTAATTATTTAGCCAGTAGTTTTGCTCCACCAACACATATAGTATACTGAGCCTAAACCTGACCAAGCAAGCCCAGTTCATAACACGGCCCAGACTGACTTGTTCGGTAGGCACAAGGCATGGCGTTGCATTATTTTATCCACCTCTCTCCTTAACCTGATGCACCCATCACTCTAGAACAGGGTAGATCTGGACTCAACAGACCATGTGACATTTTCCACCCTGATTACCCTCACTGATAGTTTTCTTAAGGATACACAGCTGTTTAGTCCCAGTCCTTTATGCGTGCATGTGGAAATGCTCTTACTTTTATTGTTAAACATAGCTGAGAGTTTTCATACTTTTGAAATTTTCATGATTTGAGTTCATTGTGTTTTAGTGATCTTTCATTACACTCATTCAGGACGTTTTTTCTGAATGCTATCCTTCCAGCTTTTAATAATTAGTTGGACTCAATTTCAGTAGTTTCCACAATCTCCTTAGTTGTTTTCTTTGCTTGATGCAGTACAGTAATTTGACCCCTCTGAACCAGAACCCTCACAGGATGGGTCTTCTGATATGGTTGTTTAAGAAATTAGAAGCTCCTTACTGTATCAGTTAGGGTTAAATAACTTTTTGCTAGCTGAACCATATTAATCACTGCATTACAGTAGTTATCCAGGAGAAGACTCTTAAATATTTGTTTTGTTCAATACAGGTAGTGACTTTTATTTTTTATCCAGACACTATTTCACCAAAAAACATCTATACTTATGCTCGCAGTTAATTGTACACTTTAATAAAGTTACAGTTAAGATATTTACCTACCATAATAAAATGGACACAAACCAAATTATACACGTTTGCCATCACATAGCGGTTGTCAAAATGTAAGTGCACCCCAGTCAGAACAGGATTTTATATGCAATTTCTCCCTTTTTATTTTGCTGAAGAAACCGGAATTGAAAACTATGTTTTTTCCCCCCAGGAGAAATCTGTGTTTTTCCTGTTTTTCTGATTTCAGTTGTCAGCATTTGACCATTTGAAGAGGTTTCCCGCCACCAAGCCGCTAGAAAATCTCCTCTGATTAAGGGAACACCTTAATAAAGAGTCAGGAAATGAGCAACATTAGGCCACAATGTTTATTCAGTAGTGTTGTTTCAACTTACAATACTGTCTGCATTTTGTAAGACTAAAAAAGGTTACCGTTACAGTCAGCTGTGCTTACACGATACCAGTTGCTCCGGCCCACTCCGGTGTACACACTCCCTTTTAGCCGATACACACACACAAGCACATTTTCAAATGATAGGCACTTTGAAGGTTTAAAACATTTCGTGAATATACATTTATATATTTTATTCGATATAGTTTTTTTTCTATATGTGAATAAGCATTTGGACTCGTCTTTAAAAAGTCTAAAGGATAAAAAACTTATAATAATAATAACAATGATGAAAAAGTCACAATAAAATGTGAAAACTCAAAAAGGTGGCCAAGAGAATATGATACCACAATGTAAGAATCCCTTAATTCTGTGTTGCAGTAATGTTCTGTGTCCATGTCCAGCTAAGGTGGATCATGTCCACACGGCATTAAGAACATGAAGCAAAGCCCGTGAATGTGTGGAGTTTAGTATGCAGTGTGTGACGTGTTCAGAAACAGGGGCCTCTCCGCGCTCTGCTCTCCTTCCTTCTCAGTACGACTTCATGACCTGCCGAATTCATGTAGCCTTCCCGAGCAGAGAAACCACTCGGAAAGGAACTTCCTGGACTCATTATCATTTAAGATGAGTCGCAGGCTATTAATCAGAGCAGTTCTCCAGGTCTAAGTATAGCTTCTAACAAAAGGGACCTGATTAGATCAAAACAGTTTGGCATGAATCACTCTGGAGACTTTACCAGAAGCAAAAAAAAAAAAAAAAAAAAAAAAAAACACCCATGTGTCTTGGGGAGGGAGGCAGCCGGGCCGGGCCGGGCTCGAAATCCAAAAGGCATCACACCCAAGAGAGAGGAACAAACAAACCAGTGGGGCAGCAGACTCAACCATTAAGCCTCAGCGGGTGGGGGGAAAAAATGGCAAAAAAAAAATCAGCTTATGCGTAAATGCACCAGTCGTGGTTAAATAGGATGTGCTGAAACCCCAGTGTGTCACTTCCTTCTACACAGTAATCTAAACTTACAGATATGACTGATATCGAAGCCAAAAACATTCAGTTCCCGTCATGGTCAATCAGTATTGTATAGTGGTGCGAGGAAGAAAAATAAAGGGGATTGTTTTTTTGTTTTTTTTTGTTCCTTTTCTTTTAAACTCAAACTCCGACAAGCACCTACACGTACCAAATGGGACCAAATTAACCAAAATCATAAAGTTACATGCTCTACCTCTGTCCCGTCACTTCTCACCCTCACGTCCAATTACTGACTGAACCACAAAGTGATATTACACAAGAAGCGAGAAGAAAAAAATGATTTTTTTTTTTTTTTAACTGACCAGGTGGACACGAGGGCTTAAAAATAAAAAGTCCCTGGGAGCACGCTTACACTGAAGGATAACTGTTAATCTCGAGATGAAAAGCTCTGTAAAAAAGTAAAGAAAGGCATTTTTAAAAACACCAGGGTGTAAAAAAAAAAAAAAAAAAAAGATAAGTTAATGAGATACACCTTTAACATCAACATTAGACATGCTAAGACAAAAACCTAATGCTGAAAAAGAAAGCAGGACTGATACAGAACAATTCTATTCAAATCGTTTCTTTTTTTTTTTTTACTTTACAAATACATACTGCTACAGTTAAAAAGTAGTCAGCGACTAAAAACAGCTCCTTTGACAGAAAGATGAAGATTCCTCACCTTTACAGATATTGTTTGTGTTTTTTTTTCTTTTCAGCCTTTTTCAAAATAATACACAATAAAAGTTTAAATACACTGAGATTTACCATAATTGCTTGTTTTTTTATTTATTTAAAAAAAAAAAGAAAGAAAGAAAGGAATTACAATACTCTACGCAAAAGCTTTCTTTATGTTACTCATGTTCCTCGGTTGGTGTCTTAGTTTTGATCTTTACTTGAACGTTATTTGTCTTCGTCGGCGATATGGGACCGTCGTTGCCGTCACTGATGAAGTTTAGCTTGCGAGACAATTGTGGAAATGGAGTCTATGCATAAAACTCCTTGGTAGGAGCCTTCTGATACACCGCTCCCGACGGTTTCCGCTCACCGAGGTCGTAGCTGCCTTCGTCCTTCTTCCTCATGCGGTACACCAAGAGGAGGATGAGGAAGATGGCGAAGAGGAAGCCGATGACTCCGCCCGCGATGACGGCTGCCGGGGAAAGAAATAAACGCCAGGGTTAAAGGGAGCTCAGTGTGTGTGTGTGTGTGTGTGTGTGTGAGTGAGTGAGTGAGTGAGTGAGTGAGTGTCCTCCCCGACTCTAATGTCAGCGACAATCATCTGCCCACCGGGGCTGGGCTCTGGCTTTCTAAATTCTAAAGTTCATAAAAACGCAGGCTATGCTCTCTCTCAGTTAAGCCTCACTTAATTGCCTAATTATAATAAAAGAGATTTTCGGCTGCTTTTGAGGGGAAAGAACAAAAGGAAGGTGGCAGGATGTAGGAAGCCGTCTGTCCACCCACACTGCAAAACCTCGGCAGTGCAGCATATTATCCAGACAGAGTTAACTCACTTTTAATATTTCCCCTCTGGATGTAAACTTCATGAAAATGTTCAGTTATTTGAAGGCAGTGCTGTATGCTTTTATCTTCTATTCTGGGTTCTGGGTGCGGGGGCGGTGGAACGGCACGGGAGGCATCGCAGAAGATGCTAAACAATCCGAGTTGTAAGATTTTAGCGTGAGTTTTGTTCGAAAATGAGGTATGTGAACGTTATGTATATCTCAGCTAATCTTCATCCAGCGTAAATGCACCATGTTCTGTTTACGTTTTAACAAAAGTAACACGTAGCCAGGGATGTTCTTCATGAGAGAAATAAAAATAAGTGTACACAATAGATCTAATAAATCTACCCTATTTTGCAACTAATGTCGTTATTTAATTAATGCACATCATTAATTAAATTAAAATTAAAATTAAATTAAAGCTGTGCAATTTAATCAACCTTTTGTTGGTCGATTCAATTTATTCGTTAGGTCAGTTTTTCAGATTTCAGAACTGTGGCATACTTTGTAAATTATTTAGATACGTTAAACGGTCTAAAATTGACTAATTTCTTAAACAAACTGTATTATAGCGTATGCTGCGAAACCACTACCATATTCTGCAAATACTCGCATTTTATGTGAGTATTGCAATTTTTTTTCCCTCTTTAGAGTTTAGAGGTTGTTTTGTTTCATTACTGCCACCTACTGGACTGGAGAGTGGAGGAGAAGATTGGCAGGGGGGGGGAATGATTTACAGCTTTTTAACTGACATTACACTTAAATAAGTAACATAAGTTACACAGTATTTAAATTTATATTAAATATTTTAGTAGTAGAGGAAACTAAAAAATAGAGCTGCTTAAAGGAAATTAGACAGGAAACTTTTTTGCTACTGAATCTGATCGAAAACCGCAATGAATTTAAATCGCATCAACATTCTAGCTCTGATAGTTCACAACTCTAATTGTTTTGATTTTCTTTTAATATGCATTTAAAAGAAGTGTTAAATGTTTTACAATAAAATTTCAAGGTAAAATATCTTATTTAAAAATAACTTTAAATTTTAAAAAATGTGTAACATGTTTCTTAGTTTTTCGCCTATATATACAGTACCACATTGTCCCTGAGGGGATTCAGTGAAAATCTATGTGCATGTTTTACTGAACGAATGCACGAACTGACGAACCATTTAGTAAACTGTGCTTTGGTTTAGTTACTCGTGGGCTCAGTTTGTTCATACGCACAGATTTTGCCTAAAATATTTTTTGCAACAAATGCATTTTAGAAAACACGCTTAGAAAAAACAGAGCTTGTATAATTCTTAAAAGCTTATAAAACCAATGGTAGTACATAACTTTACATACATAAAGGTTTTTGATAGTATTTAAAGGCAACATTCTAACAGTCTCATAATATGAAAACTTGTGCTTGACCTTGTAAAGCTTTTTTTCTTTTGCTTTTTGCAGATTTTATTAAAGCAGACTTTTGCTAACCGGAATATAAAACACATCCTCACACAGCTTTTCCACTCAGAACCTCAGAACACTACGGACACAAATTGTAACACTTTTCGGGGTAATAAAATCAAAAAGTGCATAACATGGACCATCAGAGACCAACCTCGGTTAGTTGAGACTAAGTAACAGCTATTACATCATTAATGCTTCAATAAAAAAAGGCTCGCAACCAAAAACCAGCTTCATACATACCTGCCAATACCTCCGTCCTCTGGAAGAGGTTTTCCGAGTGCACCTCGTAGGGCTCTACAGCGGAGCGAGGAGAGCTAGTGGTTCCAGCGACTCCATTTCTGCGCATATCCTCAGTGATGGGAACCGGAGGCTGAAAATCAAAAGAAAGAAGAGAAACTGGCGTTAGAGTGTAAATCAAGCGATCACACTGGACTTTTTTTTCCACTGTGACACAAAGATGTCTTTTACATACACCATAGTTATAAATGAAAACAAATGGAATAGAATGATCACAGCATTTGGATTCTAATACGATAAACACTTATAAATAGTTAAATATAGTGTAGCTTCAGTGCATACATTCTTCTTTAAATGATTTTTCTAATAAATAATTCACACTGGTTGGTTTAATTCAGCAGGGTAATCTTTATTTATTTATCCTGTAGTAAGTTAATACCTCCAAAAGGTGCAACGTGCAGCAAGAGCAACAATGCAAAGTGCTGTCATGTTAATGTGACCTTTAATTTGGGCTCCATATGGCAAACACTTCAGCAAGACTGAGAGACGCATGGACTCCAGATTTCCATTTGTCACATGGTGCAGCGCAGGTGTAGTTATTTAGCTTCCTTCACAGTAATTGAACTTTGTAATGCATGTCCATAACTCACACAGTTTATGAAAACACCTGTACACCTTTCCATTCATGCAGCCAATCATGTGGCAGTAGCACAACACAAAACATGAAGCATCTACAAGTTAAGAGCATCAGTTCGGCACCAGATAAACTAGTCTGAGTATTTTAAAAACTGGGAATTTCGAAATGAAGAAAGTGTAATCTCTGAGACTTCAAGTGCGGCACTGTTGTTGGTACTGTATCAGATGGGCTGATTTGAGTATTTTAGAAACTTTGAATTTCCCTGAAGATTAGCACTCAACAAACACAAAAGTTTACACAAAATGAGCGAGCCAATTCCCTGTACATGACGGCCAAAACACAGCATTGGTGCTGATAAAAAATTTTTTTGTTATACAATTGTATATACAATCTGTATTACAAACTGTATAATACAGAAAATGTGCATGGCCAAAGAAGCTACTTTTATAGTTCATGCAACATGGAAGTGACCAATCTTGCTTCCCTAAAAAATGTCAAGTAGCTAACTAGCTGTTTTGGAGAGATGGTTTTATATGAGCCCCAAAAATGGCCTTTTTTCAGCGTAATACTGTCTCGCTTCAAATAATAATCATTTAAAATGCAAATTATTTATATTTCTTTAAGAGTATTAATACTACAATTGGTGTAAGCTTCTAGAAGCATATGACCTGTAAAAAATTGTTGCTTAAATTAAAATTAGATGGTTTTAGGGAAACGCTTAGAAAGCAAAAAATCTGTTGTGTCCGTAACCATGTCAAATTCATGCTGCAATATCTTAATTTTTCAGGTTTATTTCATTTCATCCTGTTTATGTTTATGTCATAAGAGACATTGTTTAATGGAAAGACTTGGGTATGTGAACGTATTTACTGTATATGCTTTATTACACACAGAATCACGCAAAATCCTACATTATATGGTAGATCAAGTGTTTAAATCATATTTTAAATACTGTTTTTCTTTTCCTCTAGCCATAAACATTGCAGCTTTAAACCAACCTCTGTCCTGACAGGCTGTTTAGGCAGGTCTCTTGTGTGGTCCCGGTCCCAGTCCCTGGCTGTGAAACTCTCCACTCTGGGTGTGAAGTCTTTGGTGGTGTCCTGCGTAGGCTTTGCTTTGGGTGCTATGAATATCGTGTTTACTGTAACCACCGTCTCCTCTTCCGCACCAGCACCTGAAAAAGAAAAAAGGCGCACCAAATCAATCAACCAGTCCAGAAAGCCAAGCGCTATGGCTCGGAATAAATTCTAGGAAAACAACAACTGTGCAAGGTGAAGAGCATGTTGTTTCTGTTGAACAGGAAGCTCTCACGGTACCTGAGCCTGATCCAGAGTTGAAGTCGTCGTCATCTTCAGGGTATCCTCCAGACCCTGTCTCCTCAAGGTACAGATCATCTGCGGAGGACGGAGACTTTGCAGCCGTGACCAATATCTACAGGCGACAAAAAAAAATGCAAATAAGTACCTATAAATCTGACGAATATTTGTCCAGAGATGTAACGCCTTGTCTCACAGCTTGAGGATTAAGCTTGCTGAAGCGCTCAATAAACAGACGCTTGAAGGATTTTAAACGGTCCGGTTGCTTCCTTCATTTGCTTTGAGCAGACGTCATGTGAAATTTGGATCCAACCTCAGAACAGGACCTAATGACTTGGTGAGTATCTCAGTAAAATGAGTGGAACCTTGGATTACGAGCATAATCTGTTCTGGAGAAAAAACTGTTGGCTCAGTTGTGATCACGTGATGCTTGGAGCAAAATAAGAAGCACATACGTGATACTCGGTACGGGTAAACCAAGACTTGCTCGTTTTTCAAGTCAAAATTTATTAAAAATCTTTGCTCGTCTTGCGGAACATTCGCAAACTGCATTACTCGCAATCCGAGGTTTCACTGTACTGGGAAAAAAATTACATGTGAAAATAATTGTGCAAAGAACTTCTACTACTGTAGTAGATCCTAACATCTAATTGGACAAGAGGCGTCCCATGAATGGTGATAATGGATGGTAACATCACTCGGTGCCCCAGGTGTTCTAATAATTATTAGTTAATATTATTAATAATTACACAAACTGTCGATTGCAGCATGGGTAAAATTAGGTCTAAAGATAAAAGTATGGGGAAAAAAACATTAAAAAAACAGTCACAGAAGCACTTTCAGCAAGAAAACACATCTGATAACTTCATGAGATAAGATCACACTTTATTTATCCTGGAGGAAATTCTTGTGCCAGAGAGCAAAGAGAGTAAATAAATATACACAATGAAGTGAATGAATAAATGAAATAAAATAAAAATCCACAAACTGGATGTAGAATGCAACAACCAACGAAGTGCAGAGTGACACAAACCAGATTCTGATGTGGGATTTACATGGCAACAATGATGAATAATATTGCACATGATATTGCTAAATGATGTTACATGTGATTATTGCCAAACATTATTGGACTTGATATTGCTAAATTATATTGCACATAATATAATGTCATCTTAGCAACAACTTAATCTACTTAACTACTTAATCTAGTCTACTTAATAACGGCTTCTAAGTCGTTCTGAATTGCCTCTGTGTCGTTTTATTTACATCTAAGGTGAGTTATAAAGCTAACTAGCTTCTAACACAAGGCTGAATCCCAAATCCCCGTCTCGAGCCCCTGTGGCAAGGAATTATACGCCGTCCATAGCGCACTAAATTTCTAGTTAACGCTGTTAACAGAGCCTGTAGTCTAATGCGGAATAAGGGAAATATAAAAAGCTAATTATGTTATTTACAGGACTTAAAACGGTCTTTCATAGTTTTCATTCTACAGCCTGATCCAGCCACCATTTTAAAAAACAAAACAAAAAAAGTGAACTACAAAGCAGAAGATTTAACCACGACTGGACAAAGGAGCATGTGTTCATTGTGCTCATATTCTGCATCATATGCTTATCTATTCAGTGTGAAACAATGAACCACTTTGTCTTATTTGCAGCCATAAAGTAATCACTTAAACGGTCGCCCTTCAGTCATGTCAGGAAGTTACCTGGATGCAAAAACAAATTTACCTAGCGCGACTTGTAACTTGCAACACTCTCGCTCCAAGGCAAAGTAAACTGATACGTAAAGCCCACTGTATGACTTGACATTCAAACTGTGACATTGTGTCCGTTCCCTAATCACTAGCGGAGCTCGAAATGTGCTATTTCAGTCATAACACGTCCCGCTCCAAGCCTCCGCTTATCTGCAAAACTCTGCTTGCCGATAAGGGGTTTTGTTCTCTTCACTACATGCCGCAGTGCTGATTGCACCTGTGCTGGAGAGGCTTCCTGGTGGGACGCGTCACTGGTTTATGGCACCGACACCACAAGCAGCAGCGCCACATGTTCACTCTCAAATTAAAGGAGTCACGTCTCCCACCGCCCCTTATCCCCTGGCAACCACCCCGGGAGGAATGATCTGTCTGTCTCCCAGTGTTTACGAGTGTCCTATTGAAACCTAAAATAACTGGCTGGTGCTTCAACAATACACGAGAATAAACCTGCATAACAACGACTGCATAACCGTGTAACCATTTAAAAATGTAGTTCCAAATACAAAAAACAGGGCGTGTTTTTGATGTTTATATGAAATGATGTAGGTCCACTTTATGGGAGTAGGTCATGTCTTGTTTATATGCAAGGGTGCTCAAAGTAGGATCAGTGGCACGTCTTTGTGTGGTTCAGGATAGCTTCTTAAACACCATGACAACCTCGGTTTACTGCCAACCTTACCCAAAGTCTCTGGTCATTCAGTTGAGCTCTCCATACTGATGAAGCTTCACAGGACACACAAATACCTGGACAGGGTTTTTGGTGCAAAACGGACATTCTTCCATTTTTTTATCATGTCATACGATATTAATGTTATAAAACAAACAAAGACGCAAATACAACCTAAAAACACACTTTTTGAACCCAAGAATTCAAAGACCTTCAAAAAAGGCAGTAGATAAAAACCAGAACAATATCAGATCCGTTTAAAAAAAAAAAAAAAAAAAAAAAAGGAGTAAATGCCACTCAAGCATAAAATGATCTGAAGGAGAAACCGTTCAAAGGTTTCACAACACACCCCCACCCCCCCCCCCCCCCCCATCGGAGAGCATGCGCCTCGTTTGTACAAAAGGTTTTTGAGCGGCTTTCTCTCAAGTCGTATCAACGTGCCCGGGTGCGAGGCACCAAGAGTTGCTCACAATAGGCAAAAGGGCAAAAAAAGAAAAAGAAAAAAATGGAATTCCTGAAAGTACACTCCCTCCCAGGACACGACCCATTGACGTGGACTTCAAAGGACTTCTGCACCACTGATCTGAAACCTGTAGAACACGGTTCACGCGTACAGTGCGGATCTGACCACAAAACCTGCTGCTTGGACCCGTTTGCTTTGAAATGGAACGTACTGGAGCTGACAACCTATCGAACAACAAAGTGCCGCCTTATAAACCTATCTGCTGGTTCGCTTTGATCTCCAACCACTCTCCCAACCCCCCATCCTGTGTGCAGTGTCTACTCCCAAACACCCACCCACACACACACACACACACACTCCCAAACAGCCTAACAAACCTAAATGCCTGCCCACTCGTTCAACAGAACATTATCAGCTGCATGTGTCCTTGAGAACAGCAGTGATTTCTTATGAATGATTTTTTTTTTTTTTTTGGAGTAATGTTGTGGACACTTGTGGACAGTCTAACAAGCAGCAGAACGAGACACGTCGTCTGTGACACAAGACCTTACGACTTTGCGGCCCGTTATAAAGAAACAGCCACAAGACTTATTTGTGTGTGTGTTCGTGTGTGTGTGTGTGTATGTGTGTGTGTATGTGTGTGTGTATGTGTGTGTGTATGTGTGTGTGTATGTGTGTGTGTATGTGTGTGTGTATGTGTGTGTGTAACAAACAGTGAGCCAGCTGGAGGCTTACATCGTTCCACAGATGAGGACACAGAAGCAAAGGATGGATTATGGAGAAAAGGGAAACAAACAATGTGACAGGAAATAAAAAAAAGAGAGAGAGAGAGGGAGAAGGGAGAGGAGGATGCAGAGGAGCAAAAAGAAAAAAAAAGAGAAAGCGTGCAAGAGAGAGAGAGAGAGATTACTTCTGTTGCCTGCAGGTTACTTCACTAAAAGCCTGTCAAACTGCACGTTCATGCCTAGCAACCTTTGAAAGACTAGAAAGGGTCCCTTGGTGCATTGTGTGGTTAGCTGGAAGCGATGTTATTACTCAAGCAGGCAGCGGATGAAACGGAAAGAAGGGGGAGATCACGGAATCGAGCTCGTATTCTTTCTACCTGGACTCACCTTTTACCTTAAAGGGCAATTCTGTCAGAATCCCCAACCACAGATATTACAGCAAAACCGCATAAATGCATCAATCTCTCATCTGCTTTCGAATTCATCAGTGACGCTGCCGGCAACAGCAAGAAAACCGACAGTTTTAATAGTATAACAATGTAATTATTTTAACAGTGTAACCATGTAACGGTTTTAATAGTATAACAATGTATTGTTTTAACAGTGTAACAATGTAACGGTTTTAATAGTATAACAATGTATTGTTTTAACAGTGTAACAATGTAACAGTCTTAACAGTGTAACAATAATAAAACCTCTTTCTTTAAATTATGACCACCAACTCAGAGACGCACAACCTCAAAAACACATGCAAGATTATCATTTGTGCACTTTTTCTGGAATCTTGAAGGTCGTCGGATGCACGAGTCTGAGCTGAGTTTTGGCGAAAAACACTTCAAAACACAATTAGCTTTTTTTCTTCTTTTCTTTTTTTCAGCCAGAGAAGCAGACTCAGAAAAGTTCATGCGATGCCATCTTTAAAGGTTTAAAAAGGCTGTTTGAAGCGGTTAATGGTGCGTGCTTGTCGACAGGCTACCAAAAAAAAAAAAAAAAGAGAAAGAAAAAGGTCTGTGTTTGGCCATCTGCCTCGTTCTGTACAAGCATAAAGTTCCAGGCTAAGTTTATTGAGAAAAACATCTATCAGTGCTTACATTTGGTCAACGATCCTTTAAATAGATTCCCTATATGATGGGGGAAAAAGAAACTTTTTGCAGATGTGTCTCGAGTTTCACTTATTCCAGCGGATTCCTCCATTTTGCTCAGCCAGCACATTTCAAATAATCAGAAAAAAAAGAAAAAACATTTCCAGGGAGACAGCTCGACTCTCCTCCCCCGAGCTCGTCTTTAAACTTCTAAGTTTATCTATACGGCCGGACAGGAGGAGATCTACACCGTAAGCAATATGGATCCCTCGGTCACCAGTACAACCTTTTCCGTTCCATAAGTTGGCAGCAAAATTATTAGGTTTGCTTTATCACCTCTGAAGGGTGAAACAGCTGACCATAGCTTTCCTGTCACCGCGCTGCGCACATGGGAAAAGGAAGAGTGATACTGTGGTGTAATGGATACGACTCTACCTCTGGAGGGGCACCGCCAAGTGCACCTGGCCGTATCCATTTTACACGCCGTGTATTGCTTGACCTGTGATTTATTCATGCCTGTGCGATGTCTCGGGCAAAACGGGGCGTTACGGGAGTAATTGGGTGCTGAAGACAAAATGTAAGCGGTTTTCAAGAAACAGAAAACAAGTTTATGAAATTGGTTCCAGCAGTAAAGCATAAAGAAAGAAGAAGAAAAAAAAGAAAAGAAGAGGAAGAAGAAAAGGAAAGGGTGGGATAATTTCTGCATTCTTGCATGCTTGAGATTTTATTATTATTATTATTTTATTTATTTTTTATGGTCCTGCTGGGGATCATAATCAGGGACTAATTAATAGTCTTTCAGAGAGAGTGGAGCGGAGAGAGAAAGAGAGAGGGGGGAGAAAGTAAACACCGAATCAAACTCCAGACTGAACCCAATAGGCCTGGATATGGTCCAGTGTGTGGGTCGGGTATAAACGCTTGTGAAATTATATCACTCGTGGACCAAGACGAGACTAATCTTACCAATCAGAAATGGGTTAGTCAGCTCAGGAGCATGCTTAATCAGACATGTGAGATGTTTCCTTTGCCTTTAAATAAAGGAAAAAAAAGCTAGATAGCTGGATTAGACAGATCAAAGCGGCGACTTAAATTCCTCTGCTGTTCTGTAAAGTGGTTACCGAGTTATCTCATCTCTCATCTGAAGTCGTGAAATCAATGGACATATCGAGTTCTGAGGAATACTAGAGAGTGAGGTGAAGCCTGAAGGTATAAGTGGAGTGAAAGCCTCTGATCACGCTTGGCAGGACTTCACGCAAGGTCTCCTCATATGGTTCCAAGGGTTTGGGAAAGCACTGCATGAGCAGGGAGGCCCAGAATGTATGTTGATCCACCGGATAATATTTCAAAACACGCGTAAAGCATTACCATGTGCCACGACTTGAGGCTGGCGGCATGCGTAACCTATCTGTAGTGAGTTATGGGAAAACCTGTTGGATCTCCAGATGCGTTCATGTTCACGACATGACAGAAAGAGGAAGACTTATAATCAAAAGAACATGCACGGAGTAAATATATATTTCCATAAATACACTAGACGGGTAATCATTTTTGAAATACCAGAGCGCATTTCTTCCCCAAACTGTTGAAGTACTCTTTGCTGGAACCGCGAGGCACAAGTTTGTTCCAGCGTGAACATGCTCTCAGCACAAATCAAGCTCCATGGCCCTATACAATAGTTGAGACTTGAGTATCCTCCAGAACCCAGGCTTCAACCCTGCTGTACACCTTCAGTACGAACTGGAACACTGACTGCACTTCGCACCTCATTACCCGACACATCACTGCCTGACATCACGAAAGCTTTTATACCTTAATGAACACAAATCCTAGTGGAAGATCTAGTGGAAAGCCTTCCCAGAGGAGTGGATGGTATTACAACAGCAAAAAAGGGGATTAAATGTGGAACAGGACGTTGTGAAAGCACACATGAGGGGTGAGATCATCGGGTGTCCACAACCTTCTAGGCTAATAGTGCATCTTAAAAGATTAGACATGCACTACTTTACCATAAATCCTTATTTTTTTTTAATCCACACAGTTAAGTGGTAGTGTACACTATGAATCAGTCGAACATATAACAGTATGAGCTAATCATTTTATTGCATGCTAATGTTAACTATTCATTGCATGCTAACTTTAGTTTAAAAGTTAAAACTTAACCAGGTTTTGTTATATTTGGCCAAGAATTTCTGCAGGTATGGTAAACTGATTAAAAAATAAGTCACTTATTCACAGTGGTTCAAAATTACTGTAGTAAAACATCAGCATGCTTTGGGTTTAACTTTAATCCGCTTGTGATAACAGAAGTCTCACATCATGTCACGTCACATCGGGTGAAACCGAAAACCTTAAACTTTAGTGGCCTCCTTAGAAAACCATCCTCCTTAAATTCACCCAAAGATCCTCTAAAACAAGTGGATCTAAAGCGTGTGCTAACCCCCCACCCCGAATCAATCCGTTGTTCAATTCTATTCAAACACATTTATTATATTTTACTCTGGGGCCAGAGTAACAGAGTTACAAGCTGATAAGGATTATTTTATTTTTTATGTTTGTTTTGTTTGGTTTTTTTTTAACCCAGACAGTTGGCACCCGTTTAGACGACACGTACTGCCGCTATTACTTCCCGTTCCCAGTATTACTTCCTTAGAGGAAGACTTTCGATTTCATGGTTTCCAGTCCAAACAGCAATACGCCCCAAATGCACAATAAGCCTTAGACTATTTCTCCCAGTAGATCAATCAATAACACAAGTGAAGCCCAGAATCTGGCATCGTGATACGAAACGAGCATCTGGATACACTCGACTCGATCGGTCGGTCCAGTTCCCAGGCATTCCTGTCTGACCCAGACCTGCGTTTCCTGCTACTCGTTCAAATCCCTAAACTGTAAAAAAAAGAAAAAATATATAAATAATAATAAATGAAAGAATTACACAATGAGAGGCATTTGTGGATTAGCAGTTTGTGGCTCATCCACCGCTTCACAGATACAGTACGCAAAACAGTACATTTCAGAATGATTTATGCTTTGAGAGGTTTTTAATGATCACTGACCGTTTTTATCCACAGCACTTACACACATCACACGTTTCAAATTTTAATGTGCGTTCAGCCCAAAGGGCACAGACAGTTCAGCGTTGAATTTTAACTATGAATAATAAAACAGGCCAATTTTCTTTTTAAAAGGAACACCACCGCTAGCTGTTTATAAACTATTTTAAATCCACCTTGCCCGTGGTAGGAAGTGGCAAAACAATCTGTTGAACAATGACGATCATCTCGCTCTAATATCCCTTGATATCTCCATTGACTTTCCACCAATCTCGGCCCTCGCTGGAAGGGGATTTACACTTTCCTGTTTAAAAAGCCTTAGAGGGATTTCCCACATTCTCACACACACTATTGGCCTGATTTAAAAGTCCTGTTCGCTTGACTTTGTGACATTTCACATGCCTTAAATCATCTATTTATTGCCTAAGAAATTATAATGTAGTTCTGAACATCATGCGATCACCTACAACTCGGCTACAAACTGCCACAAACTCTCCATACGTGAACGTATTTAGCCATACGCATGTGTATCTAGCCATTTTAGCAGATTTCCTCCACCTTCTGTATTAGATTGAATTATTTTTATAAGGAAAGCTGTGCTTGCTCGAAGCTGTCTATTTCAGCATTAAACAAGGACTCGAACAACATTTCTGACTTCATGATCCATTATGAAGAGGCATAAAGTCTACAATCCTCCTACAAGCCGTTACAATCTCCCTATCAATAACTTATGATTAGGGCTAAGTACCAAACTTTTAGATACATTTCTATCACAGACTAGACAGCCCAGTGGTCTCGAACCTCCAGGGTCAAGGGTTCGATTCTTGCCTCAGAGTGTGTATGTTCTCCTCCATGCTTGGTGGGTTTCCTGCCACAGTCCAAAGCCATGCAAATTGCCCATAGTGTGTGATTAAGTGTGTGTGTGAGGCAGGGTGTAACCCAGCCAAGACCCCTAGGATAGGCTCCAGGCCTCCCATGCCCCATATACAGAATATGCGGTATAGAAGGCGATACCCTACCGAGGCTTCGCCCTCGGTAGCATCGAAACGTACCTCGTCATTTGGAAATAGAATATTTGTTACAAATTCTGTTGCGCAGTAGGTGTAAAAACGTCTGCGCAAATCTAAAAAACGGCTCCGTTTTAGCAGCCATTATACAGACAGTACACAATGTAATAACGGCAAAAAGACGAACGGAATTATTGAAACAAACACTGGAATGTGGATGGAAAGAACAAAAAACAAATCATCATTCATCATCTGTGCTCTGCAGGGTTGCCAGATCAAAAGAAAAAAAAAAAGATCATTCAGAAACCAGGAGCAAAGTCAAGGACTCAAGTAAGGTAGCCAAAAAAAAAAAAAAAAAAAAAACGGTCATATTTATAAACTGCAGAGATTTTTTTTCCCTTTCTATGTCTATGAATATATATTTTTAAGCATGGCCAAAAAACTATTCGGATGGCTACAATTCCTCTAGAAAAGCGACAATACTATTTAATACTATTTAATAGACTTAAATACTATTTAATAGACCGACGCTCTCCCTTTAATATATATATATATATATATATATATATATATATATATATATATATATATAAGTGTTTTACGCCGCCCCCTTAACGGTGCGTGAGCGAGCAGTTCGAAAAGATGCGGTCGGCTGGCGTCACCCCTAGTGACAGGGAGGAATTGGACACGACTAAAATAGGGAGAAAATCGGGGAAAAATGCTAAAAAATAATAATAAAAGAGTAATACCACCATCACCACTCCATTCAAAGTGTATTCAAAGTATTAAAGTGTCTCTAACATCATCTTTCAAATTCGATTGGTAAAAATTTTAATCTTTATTACCAATATTTTGTCACAATCAGTTCTCTCTCCCTATTTGTTACACTTAGTGTTGGTTTTCAAATTTGTATTAGCTTGTTTTCTTTCTTTTTAATGACCTCGCTACTTTCTAAAACATGTAATAACAATAATAAAGTTTTAAATAAATGTTATATGTATAACCTTCGCCACTGCTTAACACTTGTATAGAATAAACAATAACTGGACATGTTCTCTCTCTCTCTCTCTCTATGCATCGTTCTGGAATATACAGTAATACTAAATATATTTAAACTTAGGTGTTTACCGTAATTAGCTAATGTATTTTATTCTATAGTGATCTACCCAACCCTGAGTGTGCATCATGCATTTAATTTAAATTCACAACATTCTGACGAGGCGTCGAGGGTGTTTAAGTAGCCAGCGTAACCGTCTCCTCCTTACCGTGCCATCTCAGATACTAAAGCCCTTGACAGATGATGGCACTTCACACCATTCACACCCACTAAGCCATTGTTTTTTTGTTTTTTGTTTTTATTCACAAAACTGCATCCAGAAAAAGCAACCTGTCTGTGGAACAGCTTTCAGGTTTGCAGCGAAACCGCACTGCGCATGTTTTGATGACGCCGCGCACCATAATCCCACGAGCGTTCCTCCTTCTGTGATTACTAAATAAAACTCAGAAATGCTCTGAGGACTGATTCCGGCCTCGTTTGAAGGAGGGGCTGGAGTTTGCAGGTTTGCTTTCCTGCAGAATATTTCTTTCTTTCTTTCCTAAGGCTATTTTTTTTTCTTCAATGCCTTAACTGCAAGCACTCGTACAAGAAAAAGTGAGCTAATTACAGTGCTCGAAAGCAGCTTTCACACTTCACCGTGAGAACTGAACTCTCAGGGCATGTGGCTCCGAGGACAGAAAACAACCTAATAACAGAATGTTCGAAAATATGTTCTGGCGCCGGGAAGATACTTCAGAGGTTTTTTTTTGTATCCCTTTTTTCAATGGAATTTTAATAGGAAAAGGTAAGCAGTGAAAGAAACAAACACTGATTTGGCGAGCTCGGCGTCTGGTTAGCGAGCTAAAATCGAACACGGCCAGCTGGTGCTAAGATTTAATGAAGGCTGTGGAGCTTTTTTATGTTTTTTTATTTTATTTTAATTGTCAGTTTGATTATCTTCACGCTGAAGACGACGTCATGAAATCCTACTCGAATCCTGTACGCGCGCGCCACTTAAAACTGGTGGACGAAGAAGAATCCTGAACTGCAGATCTGGTAATGAATAACAATGTCTAATTAACTTGAGCTATACAACCTACACGGTTCACGAGCGCACGTCTCCACCAGCTGTACCAAAGCCATCGACAGGGACAACTTGGCTCGCGGCGCTTTCAAGGATATTTTTAATAGAACCCGGAGGATCGCCGTGATGGGGCTCTGCTTTCGCCTCTCTACGACTCCCTGTGGCTCCAAAAAGGATTATGGCCACCCTGTGATTTCTCGACCCAGTTAAACATCTTTTGATGCACACAGGAAAAAAAAAAGGCAAGGATTCTTTGTGTGCTGTGAAACGTTATACGCTGGGAAATAGGCTTCACCCTCTGAGTAAGGATTTGAATAAAAATACTTAAAGATTCGGCGTAGCGAAGCGGGTCTGTCTACTCCGCTTACAGCACGAGTGGAAGGAGGGATGCGAAAGTCGGTGGTAAATCTGAAAGAAACACACGGATACACTTTCAAAAAATTGCTTTCAGCAGGATCAGAGCTCAAAGATGGAATCGACCTTAAGATACAACAGTGACTTAAAAAAGGAAAACAGATCGTTCGTTTTACCCTGAATAGATTCTCTGCTCTTTATAAACAGGAAAACTGGTACTCTGGACTATATAAATATACTCCTGACGAGGTTAAAAACAGACCCATCAGATCTGTGCGCTTTATTTTTCAGTGTAATGATGGGCTTCTTCACATTTTGACATTTAGATGTTTTGAAACAACAAACTTGGATTCAAACTCAAAACTTCTAAGCTCATCAATTTGTCATAAACGGCAAGGAAACTGCTAATCGGTAAAAAAAAAAAAAAAAAAAAAAAATGAAGGGCCTTGGCTGTTACTGCTAACAGTTCATGAAATATTTTGGATAAATTTCTAGAATCAAACTTCACACTTTAATTACATCTTGGTTGAAGATTAATTCATTTCAAATCCAGTGGTGCAGCTAGGGTCAGAGGACTAAGGTAGAGAGTTACTGATCGGAAGATCGGCGGTTCGAGTCCCAGCTCCACCTGGTTGTCACGATTGGGCCCTTGAGCAAGGCCCTTAATCCTATCTGCTCCTGCGGCGCAGTCTTATTATTGTGGTTTACATACACTAATATTATGGTTTATTGACATATCAGCTTCACAGGCTATTCCATGGCAGATGCATATTAAACATTCAACCAATTTATACAAACAAATATAATATTAAAGTTACCCATATAATGTAAGGGATTTAAAAAGTAGTAAAATAAATTTAATTAAAAAATAAATAAACAAGCACAAAGCTCTGTTACAATGCAGATACCTGGACGATTTCCTACGTGTGCCTAAACACAAAACAGCTACCAAAAAGCAACTCCTCCAAATCCGCCTACAATGAAGCTAACAGCAACACAACCAACAATAGACTTACTTTCATCCTGACACTAGAAACACATACAAGGACAAGGTTTCATGATATAATCTAACCAAATTTAATTATTTTAACTACAGTAACTCTTTTCATGGACGCTGATCTGATCATATTTCTGTTTTAAATAAATGCACGAAGGATTTAGCCAGAATCGGACTTTTCCGACATGAGCAAAGGGGTTGTTCTGCCCACTGAGAAGTGTTTAATCTGCCAAAAATATAACAGAAGACGACTTTTTTTTTTCCCGCAATCCATCAAATCCAGCCAAGTTATGACTTGTGATTAATTATCCTGTTCACCCCATGTGTAATACGAGCCTCTCAGTGTCCTGTCCAGAAGTCAGAAAAGTTAAGACTAGTGCGGGAGAGAGTTGTTCTTACAAAGTTTGTTAATCTGAAAAGGACGCAAACTTTTTCCTAGAAGCATATCTCATCACCTAACGTTACCCCATGTGGTGCAAGCATGCTCAGAAATGATGAATATATTTATTCCGACGAAGGAGAAACGATCGACTCACGTGTTTACATCAAGTTGGTTAATATTTTCCTACTGAATGGTTCAGACAACTGAAAAGTCCTTCCAGTCTGATGAGATCAGACAATTACCTCCCAATTGAGGTGGTTACTGAAACACGTTAACCATAGGCCAATTAATCAATTCAATTAATTGAATCAGGGCATCAGTTTTCAATTCGGAATCAACTAATGCTTATAAAACTTTTAACTAAATGTCCAAAATACTCATATTTTGTAAGACTATTGGTTCTTCTTTTAAGTTTTTCCAAGTGAACAGCATTTTAGTGCTTATTAAACTTTCAGTAGTTTTTAATACTTCATAACCTTTGCAATGAATATCACTGCATTATGAGAAAAATGAAAAAGTAAACATTAACACTACTGAATTAAATTAAAACAATCACAATGCCCTACGATTACATAATGCATTTTTATTCTGATTATCAGTGAAATATTAGAGTCCTACTTTTTTATCCAAAGCAACTTCCAATTAGACAAGAAAATACATTGCTAAACAACACACCAATGAGAGTTTCTACAGTACACCCATCAAAAATCTGGACACGTCTTGTAATTCAAAGTTTTTTTGCTTTGTTATATATTTTCTACATTCTAGTAATATACTAGACATGGGCAAAAAATAACTAAGTAATGTATAAAAACTATTGCATGTCGATTTATGTATCGTCTCACTGACTCCATGATTTATATTTATTTTATATTATTACGTTATTAGGTTTATAATAGAGATGCACCCGTTAATTCTCCAGTGACCGGCTGTCTTTCAGCTTGGATACAAATGATTCTATGCTGAGCGATCAAACACCTTAGTGCATATCTTTGGTGTTACATTAGCAAAAGTTTTTTTTCAGCAAAAAAGCCTTGGATCTGCCTTTTTTCCCCAAACTCTGCAAGCGAATTAGTCTTACGCCCACTCATTACACACCCTCACACCAGCTTCAAAACAGCACTAGCGCTAATTAGGCGTTAGAAGCTGCACACACACACACACACACACATTTGCTCACAACAACTCGACATGCGCTCAAGAATTTGGAGGCAGTTAAGGCGGTGAAATGTGACCGTTCCTTTATAATCCCGCAGGAGGTGCACTCTAAACTAATCACACACCGGCATCCCACGCGGTAGGAAAGAAATTACTTGCCAAGTTTGTTTAGAAATAATAATTATGGTGGATATGTGCTGCTCGGTAAAAATTTTGCTTTTTTAAATGTTGTTTAATTTAATTTCAAGTTAAATGTTAAAACTCTTGTATTTATTCATGCTTAGTTTTGAATCTAAGTAATAAAATTTTTAATTATGACTACTTTTTTTTAACATCATAAAATTATAAATTAATTGAACAAAGTAATCTATGGAAACAGGTAGGGCTGCAACTAACGATTATTTTGATAATCGATTAGTTGGGCGATTATGTTTTCGATTAATCGATTAATCGGATAAAACCTAACCGCTCCTTAAATTTGATATTTTGCTTATAACTATTAAAAAAAACATAAATCAGGGTATTATTTATGTATAAAAATAAACTTTTAAAAATGCAAAAGCCACATATAGAGTTTAATAATCTTTAATTTTGACATTTTAAACCTTAAATGAAATGTAGTATATAATATATATATGTATATGTGTGTGTGTACACACACACACACACAGTATATATATATATATATATATATATATATATATATATATATATATATATATATAGAGAGAGAGAGAGAGAGAGAGAGAGATATATAAATACACTGGTCTATTCAGTTGATAAGATATAAACAGATAAAATAATGTAATTTTGTATAAAAAAATTATGTATGCATAAGTAAAACCACAGTAAATTACAAGTTAACTTTGTAGTGGACTATAAAAAAACTGTAGAAATGCAAAAAGCTAATAGTCACAAATGTACTGTTATTTGCGTTCGCTGAAAACCACAACAATCACTAAATGTAATATTCTACTGTTATTCGCATCGTGTAAATTAAGATGATCTAAAGTAGCGCCATTTAACTAATCACTATTGCTCATGAGGTGATTGCGCAATGTGATGCTAGCGAGTAGCGCGTGAACAGATCTAACGTGACTGTCCCGAAGTTAGCAAACAGTTTAAACAAAAGCACTTAAACTATACAACTTTTACACGATGGAGATACAGTTTTTACTGACCCTGCTGACGTTTCGCCATCCGTAACACCAACATGTTTTCTTTTTAAGTGTTGGTGCATGACATGCCATGAAAGCTCGGTCTTGCATAGCGTGCAGGTTACCGTCTTCTTAGAGGCGTTTAATGTAAATTGCTATCAAACCTTGGAGGACTCGGGACGCGCGCTTTTTCCTGCAGACGCTTCTGTAACCTCCATTGCGCGAGCGGCTGTGTATCTGTGTGTATTTGTGCATCTTGTGGTCGCGCGCCTTAGTGACGTGAGCAGCCCAACTAATCGATAACGGCATTCGTTGACAACGAATTTCATTATCGATAATTATCGATTTTATCGATTAGTTGTTGCAGCCCTAGAAACAGGTTTATTTATAAAATCATGACTCTTACAGAATCGCGATATTAGTTGACGTATTATCGAGCGTGTTTGCAAAACTTGTGCTTGATGATGAAACTGTCTCTCATGAAGACCTTCCCAGGAAAGCAGAGAAGTTCATTTAGAGTCACCAGCCTCAGAAATCACCAATTAACAACCAGCACCTCAGATTGGAGCCGTTATGAAGCTTTAGAGAGCAGAAGTAGCAGATATACATCTCAATATCAACTGTTCAAAGGAGATTATCGTGGATTTTTGATAAATGCCTTCAGCATTGTTTTACAGTGTAGAAATAAATAAAAATTAGGAACGACCATGGAGTTAAAGGGTGTACAAACATCTGACTGGTAGTGTATCTGCTGGGATTTTAACTCTCAACCTTTTAATCCATAGGTTAAACCTGAGACTATTGCCACAGTGGTATACAATTAACACTTAAATTACACTTATTAAACTTACTTATATTACTTAACATACATCAACAATTTGCATACAGAGTGCTGTTGAAACATCAGCGATGATTAAAGTGATGATTAATTGATTCATTTCCATAAACAGGTCCTATATTTATGCAAGCAACTGTTACCATAGTGAGGCTTCGGGTTTACTCAGCACTTTTAGATAGAGGCTCTTGATACAGGAAAGACTAAACGACTGACACATCCGCAGGTTCTCAACATAAATGCATTTTAAATCTCACTTCAAGAGAAAATGACCAGTCCAAGTTTAAATGAATAAAACCTCAGGATGTTCTAGTATAGGAAATACATCAACTTTAGCGCTCTCGGTTGGGATATGTACTGTATCTAACGCAAGACATCTACGTCTCCAAAACAAAATCACACACACACACACAGCTGGAAAAGTATCCGCATAATTAAGTGTGATTATTTCTCTTGCCTGATGGGAACTTGACAAGAATCCTAATGCCCCGTAAGCTGTATGGAACATAATTAATCAAGTTCATAAACCACATAAAAGCCTTTGTGATTAACCCCACACTGGAAGACCTTATACATTTCATTAAATCAAACCTGAACTTCAGTGTAACCTTAGAAACGCAATATTACCGCGCAGACAAAGCGAGCTTCTTCACGGCTATGAAAATCATATGTCAATGTTAATCTTAAAGAGCATAAAAATGAATGACGTGTAGCACAATTAACAAGATGAAGCTTCTGCCACGGTTAATTTATTTTCCAAAAATCAAAGCGACCTCCCTTTAAATGTCAAAGTGTGTAATAAAGAAGAAACCAGACAGCCATTTTAGATTCACTGACTGTGAAAGGAAGGTGCTACAAAAGAGCACATCTGGCCGCGACAGAGCACGCTACAGTGTTCTAGGTTCACGGCGTACCTTCAGACGACACGGTATTTGCTCGGACTAGAAATATGATCTGAATTTTGGAGGGAGGGGGATTGGGGGGCATGCACTTTCTCAGGAGGCGTGCATATTACAAGACTGTTAGCGAGGTCGTGTTGCAAAAGCCCGTCATATGCCGAGCCCGGTGACTGAGAAAGTGTAACTCAACCGGACAGCCGACTCTAAACTGTTGGACGAACGCCCTGGCCGATATCTGGTACAGCGCGGACATTTCTGAGCTGTTCGCATTAACGTTCACCTGCTCGTCTCTGATGTACATTCCAGATCGCTGTTGGACGAAGTATGAGCGTAGGAGTGTGTTTTACAACTCTGCAATGTAAAGACATCCTAACAAGCGCACTACTATAACAATACTCCCTGGTTATAAACGATCTCCCACTTTATTATTAGCAAATTGATCCAGTAAAGCTGTAGAAGAAAAGCTAATATGTGTGATCGCATGCATTTTAACACCGACATATTTCCCGAAGTGCTCCAGGAACCCCCGCCCCAGCTTCGCTTGCGCTGTCCATGAGGATGAATGAACTCTTTCAGACCGCAGCGTGTCTGGAATTTCCTCCAGTGCTCTCTAAACACAGGTGGCACTTGAGGAAGAAGTCGGCAGGAAGCTCATCCTTACAGCATATGTAATCACCCCGACCATCAGGCAACGCAGCTGGTTATGTAGTTCGACTGCAAACCTACATAAGGCCACAGGGAAAGGATTTTTTTTTAAGGATTATTCGGTTACCTTGTAGCCAAAAACCCAGGATTGGTGCTGATTTTATTGTATTTTTTTTTATATTTTTTGTTATACATAACGTATAATACAGAAAATGTGTGCGCCAAAGAAGCTACTTCCTAAGTTTACGCAACATGGAAGTGACCGATCTCGCGTCCCTGAAAAATGTCAAGTTGCTACCGATTTTATATTTGCCCGAAAAACGTCCATACTGTCTCGCTTCCAACAGTAACATTTTAAAATACAAATGATTCGTATTTTAAATTTCTTACTCAAAATTGGAGCAAGCTTCTAGAAGCATATAACCTGTAAAAATTGTTGGTTAAATTAAAAAGAAATGTTTTTTTGTAAAAGCTTACAAAGTGAAAAGTCTGTAGTGTCCGTAACCATGTCAAATTTATGCTGCAACATCTTAATTTTGCATTGTGGAATAACAAACTTTAGGTTTATGTATCTTTATGTAAAATCTAAATTGGCCAAGTTTCATCTTAATGACAATTAATATCATTGAAAGATTTGAATTTTTAAAAAAGTTACGGACACTACAGACATAAAAGGACATGAAATTGTATTTAGCAAATGTAATTCTTTTAATCTGATAAAAATATAAATGCGTATGCATATTTACAAAATATATATATATTTTTTTTTAAAAGCATGGATCTGGAGAATATTGTAAACAATAGTGTTATATGATCCTATCTGTAAATTAACTTTTTCAACGTAGGTGAGACGTTTAGCACTGATGCCATGTTTTGGGTCATTTGTTAGACAACAATTGAGTACTTTACAAATAGAAAAAAAAAGTAGAAAAAAAATTGAATGAATTTAGGTGTTAAAACGTTAAAAAAAAAAGCTAATATAAAATAATTTTAATACACTACGGTGTTGTTAGTAAAAGACAACGACCCGAAAACCTCAACAGCACACAGAGTAAAGTCCTGCACCCAGACAGACAAAGTGTGTCGACGATGTACACAGGGAGATAACCTCAGCCTCAGTGTGACTAAGGTCCTCACAAATAAAAAGAAAAGAAAAAAAAACCCCGTCACATTATTCACTCTAAACAGGCGACACTTCCTGCAAAGGTGAAGACAGTCGAGGACTGAGACAGCATCAGGCCGTGGCCCTTTGCTCCGGAGCGCGCCCTCGGGTTTTCTACTCGCGGGACACTGATGTATAAATTAGCCGCTGGTTCAAAGTTTAATTTAATCCAGATTTCTGATTCGGCCCGAGCGCCTGTGGCATGCTCTTACCCGGTATCAGGGCCGGGCTTTTCCCCCCTCTCTCTATGACAGGAAACTCTTCTTAAGTGTCAGCTCATTAACCTCTCAGTGGTCGGCGGGGCCACTCCATGAAAGGGGCTCAACTGGGCAAGGGGGTAAAGGCCAACCAACAACAATGCCACAATGGCCTTTTCAGAAAATTAAAAGAGAGCCTAGATCTGCTTCGGGCTGTTTCTTAAACATGCCATGGACCCCCCAGGGTAGTGTGAGAACCACAGAAACAGACAAAACTCTTATTATAGGTAGACTATTTTTTTGTTGTTTTGCACCAACACATGCCAGAAAAACATCAACATGATGACTGGACCTAAATTGGAGACATAATCAAGCATCTATTTTTAGAGTTAACAGTTGAGGGTAAATTGTTCCTGTTGTTGTCTGTGAGTCACTGTGCAACCCTCCCAGCGATGGAACTAAATGTGTGTCTTCCATTAAGAGGATTTGGCCTCCAAGGGGTCAGAAGGCTGCGGTATTCGGTGGGGGGTTGGTCGGTCGCACAGGAAGCCAAAAAGTGATGGTTAGAAAGAAAAAAAAAGATGAGATGAAAGAAAGTATAGGAAAAAAGCAAGCGAAGAGGATAAAGCGACAATGGAGTTCTCACGTAACCGATTTAAGAGGCAGCAGAGTAGACATTAACCTCCGAGACTGGAGAAATAAAACACATAGGGGACGGGTGTCTAAACTAATTTCGCACTCAGAAGTGGAAGAGCACTTTTGTGTTCCCGGGGCAGGTAGGAGAATCGCAGCATAATAGCATAAAGGAGGTATGCAGGCCGCGGGCAAAAGTACCAGGTGGTGATTTGTGATCTCATTATGTGGGGCTTATCCACAATCTGCAACGCTACGGAAAGATTTTCCGCCTGTGAACCAAAAAAAATAAGACACCAATGAACAGAGTTCTCCTGCAACGTCGGTTCCAGGAACGGGAGGTATTATATCTTAGGCTGTATAGCATCTAAAGCTTAGAATAGTCTGTGGTTAGAGAGTTTAAGATGGAGGATTTCAGCAGGAGCATAAAGACCGGTTATAGTTTTTAGCGATGTGAAATGAGCGGTAGCACAGGAAAAACTGAGCGCCGCAAACACAGTGCCAGACACAGCGGGCACCCTGTAGCCTGTAACCCTTTCATACGGCGGCACAGCGCGACTACTACGGGGGATTAGCAGCTCGAGAAGTGAGCGGGGGCACCGTGGCACAAGTTAGAGATTAGTCGGATTTCCTGTGGCTCACCAGCCGAATCCGGACGTCCACACGGGGACGGAGCAAAACCGCAGAGATGTCACTCTGGCCACTTTAAATCACCCATGCAGTACAGTCAAAGCGTGCGACCGTAACTTAAATTATTATTATTTTTTGTGTTATGTAAATGATTCAAGGAAACAGAAATAGGTCATGTGCTCAGACCTCGCCTGTGCTTTAAATATTTCATGATGAAATGCATGTCGAAGGACTCGTCTCTTCCCATCAAGGCTCCAAAGCTCTACTACAGAAAGCACCTGCAGCCCCAAAGTACAAACTTTTTTTTTTTTTTTCATCACACAAGAGATAAAAATCATTCATTAAATGTCCCTGTTGAAAACAGGCCTGATTCATTTTGACTCCCTGCGGTAACCATGACGAAACGGGCGCAGTTCAAAAGGGTTACGAGTTTCCTTTCCATCATCCCAGAACCCGTGGTTTAATTCCGCCCTGACTCTTAGAATGGGCTGAGAAACTCTTGAGGAACTGCCTAACTGAGTGTAGAATTCATACAGGATCGCTCAGATGTTTTTTTTTTGTTTTGTTTTGGTTTTTTTTGGCGGAAGGACTTGAAATCCTAGTCTTCCATGATAAACAAATAGCCAGCAGTGATCAGTCATGCACTTTTGTTCGACTAACAAAGCCAGACATTTAATGTGCGTCAGGATACGGTCATGGAATGGGGTGTGTTCGGCATGTGTGTATTTCAGCACCAAATGATCTTACTGTGTGAATGAATTTAATATAATGCAGCTCATGATGGCACCTTATTCTCAAAGTGTTAAATTATACACTGTCTGGACAAAAAAAAAAAAAATACACCCATTCAATGTTTTTGTTTGGCCATGTTTAGCTTAGATTACAGCGGTCCATTACCACTCTTGCGTAATGTGCAGTAGTGCGATACCCTGGTCGTTCAGGTGGTCAGCTGACTTCATTTTATTTCCACATAACGTTGCTGAGTCTAGACCTGAGTAACTGATCAACCCCAGATCATAACACTCCAGAGGCTTGTACAGTGGACACTATGCATGATGGGAGCATCGCTTAATTTCCTTCCCTTCTTACCCTGACACGCCCATCACTCTGAAATAGGCTTGATCTTGACTCGTCAGGTCACACGACCTTTTTCCATTACTCCAAAGTCCAGTCTTTATGCTCCCTAGCAAACTGACGCCCTTCTTTCCAACTAACCTCTCTCTCTCTCTCTCTATATATATATATATATATATATATATATATATATATATATATATATATATATATATATATATATATATACACGATCCAAATAATTTTAAAGTATATAAAATTTAAAGTTAATAATCATTTTTATATGGAGTAATTAAATATGGTTTGCCTTAATATAAAAAACAAAAAAAAACTACTTAATTCTTCATAAGACATAACCTTGGTCTACATTACAAGTGAAGCGTCATGCCCCGACTTCACTTCTTACCTTAAGCATCCACTTCTACCTGCATGACAAAAGGATCCAAATCACTTAGCAATGAGAATTATTTAATACTTAAAACTGAAAAGCTTAAAAACTCTCAGCACTGTACATTTGTCAGGCAACGTTTTAATTGGCCTGTGGTTTGGTGTCACGCAGGTCGTTTTTTTTTTTAAACCACCCTCCTTCACATGGAAAAATAATAAGCGGCACATTCGCAGAGGAAATACTTCTAGCTTGCCGGATCCCCGTTACAGTGAAGAAAAAGACAGAGAGAGTACTGCAGGGAACCGAGAGTAAAAGACGAAGCAATAAAAGAGCTGCAATGCAGTACTGAGCCTAGACACATCACAGGTGCTTGGACATCGTGCAGTTTAAAAACTCATCGGCATGTCTAAGAACGATCATGCATTTACCTTCAACTAGTTTTACTTTAATTAGGAACCAGAATACACAAGCAAAGCAAAACAAAATGACTAGCAATCAACACCTACTCTAACGGTGACCTCCGAACCCAGAACCTCTTAGCCAGAGCTGCTTCGAATAAACAACTCTCCATCTTCCACGTTTACGAAACTCGCCCCTGTTAAATGTCAAACAAAACCTAGGCATGCTGTATAATACTTAAGACCCATCCGTTTTTACCAACTAGGGCTCGGGCAGCATGATAATATAATAGCAGGACTGTAAAATATCACCTTCTTCTCTTTAATCATCATCATCAGATATCAGCTGTTATGTTTTTTTGTTTCCTTTCTACTTAAAATGATGATTAACTCACTAAACAACCTCAACTGCTTCTTTCTTTTTCATTTCTTATATATGAAATCTGGAATGCTGGACCATAAATATTCTCGGAACTTGGACTTTTGTAAATCTTTTTAAAAGTACTTTCTAAATGGCCTTTAAAAATGCAAGTGTTGACCAATTGTACCTTTGTATAACTTGAACAAAAAATTACAGATCATGCAGTTACTAGAAAATACTATTTTCATGGCCTCCTTAAACAACCAGTCATTGATTATTTTTCTATAACTGCATGTTCGGTTGAGTTTATTAGTTACCAATATTGTGAAAATAAATAATTAAAATTATTCAATAATAATTACACACACATACAGGTATAGAGGTTTCCTCCTGGTACAGCAAGTCCTCTACATACGAACATTCGAGTTACGAACTTTTGAAAATACAAACACGCGTTTGCAAAGTTAGATCATACGTCATCACGTGCGTGCATCATCTGCACGTCCAGTATAAGCCCAGGATGTTTGGCAACAAACATAAAAGCAGCGGCGAGGTGAAAAAATGGCAGATGTCTGTAAGGTAATATACTGTGTACAGCCGATTGTGTCAGTATCCTTCTACTTAGACTTAGTTTACTTACTTAGTTTGTTGGACTTACGGAACACGTTGGTATGTATGGGAAAATGTATATACATACACATACACACACAGAACATTACGCCTAGCAATTACTGAAACATTTTTTCACATTTGCATCCGAGAGTGAAGAGGCAAAACAAAAATATCATCTGTGGATGACACTACCACGCTCAGAGACCAATAACTTCTGCTCTAGACGACAGACCACATGCTGAGCTTAAAGAACAGCCCTGAAAAGAGTCTGTCATTTGTATCTGCATAAAAGAAAACACATTTGTGCCCCTCTAATGCTTCTCAATCCCCCACTGTCTATTAAACAGAGCAAAAACTAAGGGCCTGCAGGAGATTACGGCACGGAGACGAGCGTTAACACAGTGCATTAGTTCAGATTAACTCCTGCTCTCAGAGCCATCACGTAAATGCGCCTGAACACATGAATACAAAAAAAAATTTAAAAAGGCGCTGCGGGTCTGGATGCTGCTTGACCCAAAGTTATTAAAAATCAACACTATCCTCCCTTTGGTTCCGTCTTCTCTGACCAATTCCCATCGCTGTCTTGACATTACGTGGTCTTCTTTTTTCTGTTTTTCTCTCTGTGAAATGTACACTCTCGACGCTTGATTAGGTAGTCACAGTTTAAATGCATTGCAACTGGTGTCTGCCAGAAATTGATGCTTCACAGCAGACGATGCGACGGACCTTCAGTCCTCTAAATTCCTGGCTAAAGAGAAAATTGTTTCTTTCAAGGAACTAGACAAGAGCTCGACTTTTTTTTTTTTTTTTTTGCTACTAATTTTTTTATTATCCACAGGGATCTCTTACATGAGATTAAGCGCACAATCCATAAAGCATTACTGTACACCTTTATTCTATTTTTATTTCTAAATTCTTTAAAAACATTTAAACACAGCGACTATACCGTACAACTGGCACGTACATGCACGCGGTGGCCTAATCTGACTGTGCGCTAACAGCGTAGCCAGATCATAAAAGTTGGAAAGAATGGAAATTACATTCATGTGCATTCTTCTGCTCCACGAAGCACAGTGGAGATTTCAATAAGGCGTGTGCGAGAGATAATAAAGAGCGCTCGCAATTATGAGCGATTGCAGATGTGCTAAATGTACCGTGCCGTTTTTCGCGGCAATTTACAGCGCACAAAGGAAAAGTTCACCGACAGCATGGCGACACTTTTATGCCAACGTGTGATGTCTGCAAAGTATCGCATGTTTAAATGATCACTGGGGCATTCACAATTACAGGATATGGGCTCGATGCAATGACGGGAGCGTGACGAAGTCAAAGAAACTGCAGCCTTTTGGTTTGGGATGTTTTGCAGACGGAATGGTGTCAGAGTCTAATTAAGGGCACACTTTAATCGTTTCAGATTAGCCCAGGGTTGAGACATTTCGAGGAGTCTAGCGAAAACACCAAACGTCAAAGTCATGCATTTCCCAGATTCACATATGGTATTACAGACAACAACAAGAAAAAAAAAAGAAAAAAAAAAAAAACTCAGCCAGGAAGCGTGTCTCAGCATTTGTCACCGTCCTGTAGGTTAAACCGTTTCACATCATGACTACATTAACACATGGAGCTTCCTGTTGTTTCTCACCAAACAGCACAAAGCCCTCACTGTGACGAGGTCTGATCTCCGACCCGACAGAATGCTTAAAGGGATGTACGCTCTCCACACCTCTCTGACTCTAATTACTGTTTTCTGCAAACATAATCCTTTAAAGCAGCTTTCTGTTGGGTGTGTTAAGGCATGCCAGAGCTAAAAGCAAAAGGAAATGAGAGGAGCTTGTACAGGAACTTGTTTAGTGTCTGAGATCTGATCCGACACACTCATCGTCTCGCTCTCTCGTCTACGTGCGGTTTCAGCTCATCGTTTTAGACGAATCAATCAAGCGCTTCTATTATTATAGGCAGATATACTGTATAAGGAAACTGGCTTTAATTCTGTGATTTCAGTTTTCTTTGTTGTTTTTTCTTTGTTGTTTTTTTACCACTCATATGACATCATCCTGTTACACGACAGCTACCAACCCAGGAGCGAGATAACCCCCGGGAGGGAGATAAACCCGGCATGTGTTCCATCTGCAGCTCATTCTGCATCACTGGGTGGTGTAGAATGATTTGTTAGCGCTGCCGGGATTAAAAGGAGAGAGAGAGAGAGAGAGAGAGAGAGAGAGAGCGGTAACGGCATCAGTACAGAAACTTGCGATCTCCAGCTTCCTTTTGCACCACTTGGTTGTCATTTTAATCATGTGCAAAGCGATGACTCGGCAATACGCCAAAAAAAAAAAAAAAAAAAAAAAAGAAGGCGGCTATGTTCACATTACAAGCCAAGCTGGTCAGATCGGATTTGCACGTCACGATGGTTGATTCATAATTACGAGAGACTTTTATCTGACCCTGATGTCGACACGTCTGTCGTCTAAAATGGAACATCGTTACGTCTTTGCTTGCGCAAAACAATGGATGCTAATAAACTATGCCATAAACTAATCAATCTACTTTATTTGCTGAGGTCAAGAAAAAGGAAGAAAGCCAGATGCCTCACTTTAGCGGTTTTATCGGTGCTAGTGCTGCTATGAAACCCCCGCACCGTCAGTACTAACCGATGATGTCAGCGCAAAACGCATGCGCAAAGGCAAAAAGTAACATGAATTCCGATCAAGTCACATGAACACATGCAAAGATATACATCAGATCTAGGACCACACGCGAAAGTGACTCAGGTCCGATCTGGGAAAAATCAGATTGCCGTGTTAAAGATCTGTGTCACACTAGGATTAGATTTGAGTCAGAATGTTTAAACTTTGCACACAACACTTGCACGTCACAGGAGTTTTTGCAGTCAGTGCTGACCGCGTTCCAAGTGATTTTCACATGTTTGGGCCGTTAAAGGAGTTCCTGGGAGGCTAGCATTGGTGTAGCAGGGGATTATATAAAGGAATAACCGTTAATGTGCGCAATATCAAAAGTCCTGGTTTGACTTGAACACTATGCATATTACAGCCTTTACTTGACTGACCTTAAATAAAAAGAAATAGAAATCCCATTAAAAACATATTATATACACACAAACACACGCACACAAACACAGAGTAAGCCAAAAAAATGCATACACAAAAAAAAATAAAATGTATAAATATTTTAATACTAAAATGTATTGCTATACGTTATATATTGATATATCTAATATAATGATAATATTAATGTTGCCTTAATATAATATAATATACATTGTACTATTTTTCTTTTCCTGAAGTGTGTATACATTTTTTTGGCTGATTGTGTGTTGGTGTGCGAGTGTGTATCCTGTATGTACACACATGTATACATATATATTATGGAACAAAACGACATTAACTTGCTTTGGTTTTAAATAACTGCTACTTTCTGCCCTGCCCGAGCTGTTTGTGGCGGAACTGCTGCTAGTTTTCAAAGAAAATTTCTTGGGGGTGGGAAAAATCCCCGCTGGAAAACAAACGCACATACGTCCTGCAGATGTTTCTGCTGCTCATATATACGAAGTTAACATCAGGAGAGCGGAGCTAGACAGATTTCTCCTTGGCGCCCCCACACCACCACCATCATCTCATCATTTTTTCCATCTGTAGGGGGAAAAAAAAAAAAACATAGAAGGAAAAATAATGTTGGCGTAAATGGAAGAGACTCTAGCCAGAGCGGCAGTAGCACTGCGGAGAGAAAGGATGGGATCGGCCAAGCTGGACGTGCCGGCTGAGGACGTGCAGGACGAGAGCGAGAATCCCCGAACAGTCCTGAGAGTCTGGCCTGTGGAACGCTAGTCCATGCACAACCTTCCATGACGCTATTAAGAACTATTTAATGGATGCTAAGAATCACTACATTTCCGCTATGTCATGTGACTGAACGAAAACCTGCGTGGTTGCAATCCGTGTCACTTACACCGTTTTTACGGTTCCCATCTAATCTGCGGCGCATTAGTTGTTTTTACATTTTTAATGGCCTAATTACAAGTATCTAACACCAGCTTTCTTATTACTGGGATGAAATACGTGCGTTATTACATTTACATCTGCTCTTTTGCCAGACACGTTATTCAAAGCCACTGAGTCGAGTTCAGAGTTAAGAGACTCGTTTAAAGACTTCAAGGTTTGAACAAATAACCTCTTGGCCCTAGCTCGGAAATTCTGCACCAATTACTTATTTTAGGTAAATGAGCCGATACTCACACGTAGAGTTTCCTTTTAAGGTTTGCAGATAAGTCAGACACCTGTGCTTTTCCCCCGACGATAATCTTCCTTTTATTATATATATTTTTTTAATTTATTTAATTTATTTTTTATTATTAAATATCTCAGACCTGTCACTCGCAGCGTAATCAGTAAAAGTGAGCCATTCACATTTCACTTGGTTTGAAAGCATCATCACCGACTCCAAAGAACCAAAGCAATTAGGCTACAAACTCTGTGCAACACTTATGCTCGATCTGTGAGAGACGTTAGCTCCTGTTATCACTTACATTATTAACGTTTCCCACATATGCAGGAATCAAGAGACTGAGAATGCCACAAGCCACACTTTAAAATAAAAAATAGTTCTTTGTTTCAAAATGTGTACGGCTCACAGCCTTGCACAAAACTGGAAGAAATCCTGAAAATTAATTTATGGAAATCTATTCAAAGTGCATCAAACTACTACTGATCTTCACCTTTATGCTGTGCTCGGTGACCTCTACTTTGATTAAAAAGTGCTCGGTGCCACTTTACGCCTCCTCTGTGCCAGAGCTGTTACTGTTTTCAACTCGGTCAGACAGATTTCTTCCTCAAACATCATAATTATCATTAGTCATGTGACTAGGTACACCATTCAGGGGCGTTTGTGCAATTTGTTTTATATTTTTTTATTACAAAACAATCTTTTCATATTAACACTTAACGTCGGACAAACGGTTTAAACTCAAGTATTTTAAATCATGGTTTAAAAACACTCAGGCTCAGGATTTTGTTCTGGAAGATCTCACGAAGAGCCGAGTGTGTCTGGAAAACGAGACATCAGTGTGAACATCTTAATTCTGTCTCTTCAATTCTAAAACACACATGCACACCTAACATGAAGCACAGAAAAACAATGATCCAAAAACGATCATGAGAAACTGTTTCGCTGTAAACAATCAATTAATCATCTGCTGGTTCTGACGCTTCCTGCAGCAAACCTGTACGACTTATGTTAATCTGAGCCGCAAAAACAGTTTCGTTCAGCCGTGACAATTTGCAACACGAGCGAGGAAGACAAAACAATTAACAAAACAATTTACACTCCGCTGCCTTAGGAAACGGAGGCGTGATGCTCGGCTGCGAGGGAAGGCAAGGGAGTCGCGACCTCGGATAAATCTGTTTTGAATCCAGAAAAGTGACCTCAATTTCTGACAGTAAAACACAGCAGTGCCAGTTTGGGGCTGACTCCCAGTTCACAAAGTCAAAACTAAACTGTTTTAGCAAAGGATAACACAGAGACTGTGAATGTGCTGACAATTAGTGATGCAACAAAATGTAAATTCAATGTAACAGAAATAATGAAAGGACAAACTTGTTTTTACTTAATCTGCTTTTTTTGTACCTCTGCATGAACAATATTAATTTATTTAGCTTCTTGTTTACGCTCTCGGACGAAACTACGAGAAAATTATTATTTTTTTTTTTTTAAAAGAAAAGAAAGTGCACATTTATAGCTATCAGCTCCAGACTGGAACTCAATTTGTAATTACAAGTTGTTGTTTTTTGTATTTTGGGTTCATTAACTATTAAGGAATTTAAGTATTTTGCATAATAAGGCAATAATAAGGAATTGAACAGGTTGCTAGTGTTGTTTAATGTATGCACGACGATTTTTGTTTTAAATTCCTAATCAAGCCGATATATTGTGCGACTTTTTAATTGTCTAAATTTTGAATGAAATAACTGTCATTCTTCATTTAGTTTTTAGACGGAAATAGCATTTCTGAAAAAAAAAAAAAAAAAAAAGGAAATAGGCTTCTATGACTTAAATGCCTCCGTTTACACCAGCAGGCAAAATGTGCGTGTAAAAAAAAAAATCATCATCTGTGATCAACACAGATTTGCCCGGTTTCCAGACAGGCCACTTTAATTGCAATGTCAACACGGTGCCAGCATGGAGAATCGATGTGCTACGCCAGCTTTCACTGAGATTGATGCAGCTTTCACGGCTACGGGCCGCGCTGACTGAGGCTCCAATCAATGCCAGGACGCAGAACAAACCAGCATGCCAGCGAAGCATGGAATTACTCTCTGGCTGGTGCCTCTGCTATGGCACGTCACCAAAACCTTTACAGGCTGTAATGGAAACCGATAGTCCTCCACTACATAACAGAACACCATGCAATACGAGTGAGTGAGTGTGTGTGTGTGTGTGTGTGTGTGTGTGTGTGTGTGTGTGTGTGTGTGTAAAAGAGGGACACAATAAGTAGTTCAAAAGCACAGCTCTTTTACTTGGACTGTAATTATGGCTGACTGGCATAATTAGTGATCTCATGCAAAATAATGAGCCATTACCACCAACACCAGCAAACTCAGCCAAATAACACAACAACAGATGATAATAAAGACGCACCAAGTTAAAAGGATCCGTAATTTACCTTTTAACAATGTTTACTCAGCCAGAAAATAGTAATCTATGAACGCACTTTGGTGCCTCCTTTTTTTTCCATATCAGCTCCCCATATTGTGTTACATCACTGACCGTAAAAAAAAAAATGCTTTCTTTGCAGACAACAATGAAGTCACTGTGTTCTGTAACGATGCCACAGAAAAAAAAAAACAGGGGGGGGGGGGAATAATCGTACACCTTGCGGCGAAAAGGAATGCAAGGAAACTTTGGCTTCATGAGTACATTAAACCAGGGAAGTCTAACAGTGGTGATATTACGCTATAACAGCATTTTACGGTTGAATTTCTCAAAAATCTGTAAAAATTCGTCCATCAGTTTGTTTACTTATTTAATCGTTTTCAGTCATCACTGTCAATTTAAGATTGAGATCAAGATTTTGTTATTTGTCACATGTACCTTACAGCACAGTGTCATGATTTGGTCCCCAAAAGCTCAGGATTAAATCCTAAACTACTGATGAATCATTTAATCAACATTCAGCATGTCTTTTTTTTTTTTCGCTTAAGAAAAGCAATTGTCAAAAAATGCACGGTTTAAGGGCGTTCTCCCATTAGGCACAATAGATGTGTGTGCTTGTAAAAGCTGTGTTTTGCTTCGCTGACACTGAGAGACATCTCACGATTTGTGAAAAACACTGGTATTACACAGCCCGAGAGCAACAGGGGCTTTTTTTTTTCGGACATTGTAAAAATCTGAAGTAAATATTGCCGAAGATTTCAACAGCCCATACAGAAAGCTTTTAGACAGGTCTATTTGAAAGGCATCACAGTAATGGAACACATCGAGAAACCATTAGATAAAGCTGAAGATGAGGTTCGTGTCTCAGGCATCACCTGACTCACATCAGGTATCTCCACTTTTGCGTTTTGTCATTCCACAAAAAACAGCCATTACAGGGTTCGTGTCTGTTTCAACGGCATTGTGCTTTCAGTTCAGTCCTCTAAAGTGAGGAGAAAAAGAAAAAAAAAAAACTCCCATGGCTGCTTCGGTAATGCGTTTCAAATTGTTGCAAGGTGAAGCAACAGGCAGTGCATTTTCAGACATCTGGATGGAACGGTTATGAATCTTTCATACACCTCAGAATCCGTCCTGCCGTCATGTCATATCACTAAAGACAAGAGAGAGAGATGCAGTTGCATGTCATGATGTTCCACGCACTCAAGGTGTTATGTGCTTTTAATTTGTGTGTCGCCCACCCCCCACCGGTTAGCGCTCTTTCACTGGTAGACAGCCATCTTTACGTCGTATACCTGTAAAGCAGCCATTCTCAAACTTAAAATCAGAAAAAAAGAAAGAAAAAAAACAAACATTTAAAGCCTTTAAATGTGCAATTTAAAATCCCATGGTTTTGTTAGATTAGCGCTGATTACTTTTTTAATCATAAATATTTGGTTACAACTCCAAACTTAATTATAAAAATTAAAAACTCTAATTTTTTTTATTGAATTGTGGCTGATGGTCCACTTGCAGTACCTCCTTGGCTTGCTAGGGGACTGTCCACCCACCCAGCCACCCACCCACCCACCCACTCATCCACTCATCCACCCACTCATCCACTCATCCACCCACCCACCCACTCATCCACTCATCCACTCACTCATCCACCCAATATACCGCTTTATCCTGTGTATACAGGTTTGTGAGGGTCTTGGAGCCTATTACAGGAGACTTACTGTAGGGTTCAAGACAGGATATACCCTGAACAGGGTGCCAATCCATTACAGGGCACACACACACATTATATATATATATATTATATATATATATATATATATATATATATATATATATATATATATATATTATATATATATATATATATATATATATACACACACACACATCTAAATGAAACCCAGAAGAATCACTTAACGTAACCCACTGCACTATGGTTGTCTGCACGCCGAGCTGGTTAGGACATGTTTATTATTAAATTCCAGTTTACTCCACATCGCTTAAATCCTGGATCTAGCATTACAGCGTGAACAGTCCATGTCTCCAATGCTACCTGTACGTATTGGCTGTGCCATCAGGAACCCAAACATGGAGAACATAACAGGGCAACTCGGCTTGCCATCTGGGTTGACTACTTTTTCTAAAGCCTGCAAACCCTTTTAAAAACTTTTCGATCATCTCTTGTCAGGAAGCAGTCGGAACAATGCTGTCTGTGGACAAGCAAATAAGTGTGAAGTCCAACCTCGATCGTCTAAATGAAATCAATACAGCTCTGTAAAAAACTCCTCCGCAGACGTTCAAGGATGGAGGAAAATGGACAGAAATAATAATTTGTTTGGTTAAATATTATCCAGGTAGTAATGCATCTGTAAGTTAGCGAAAATACAATTCAACTGCATTTTAAAGCAAAATCTTCTTTTACTTTCATCTGGATGTCATTCGAGCGCTGTACATGCCTTACCATGTGACGGCACAGCGGCAAAAGAGAATATGCTGGAAAATAAGCCAAAATTTTTCAGGGCAATCTGTGCTTTTAACAGAGTTTTGCTTATTACAACTGTTTTTGTGATTATTATAATAAAACTATCGGTCGGACGTTACGGTACTGTTATATTATCGAAAATTTTATTGCACTCCTATAGGAATCAAAATAGTTTCCAGAACAATACTTAATCAGATTTTTTTGTACACAGACTCAAACATCCATCCCTGTGCAGATTCTCTGCTGCTCTGATCGAACGCCTAATGTTCAAACATTGGGTTGATGGCGAAACGACATTCCGCATTAGTCAACACACATCATACTGCTATCGAGTGAGGATCGAAATGTCATATCTGACAGGATAATGAGTGTACGCATGAGTCAACAAACATCACGTGCACATGACCTTAAAAATAATGATGTTAAAGTGTGCTGAGATTCTGTCCCGCCCAACAAGATCATTATAAGTAGCTGGTATAATTACAAGTACGATAATAGGGATACTTTTAAATAATTTCCATATTACTCAGACACCTGCTGTGATGCTAATTTGAAAATTTGTATAATCAGTCAAGATAAGAGTTAATGACAATGAAAAAAAATTAATCAAGCTTAAAGGATGAAATGGTCACCTCTAGAAACCTTTGGAATGTTCTGGAGAACATCATAGATCATCAATACAGGATACTGGGCAAAAATGTATACAGCTCTGGATGGAAATGAGCATTGTCATGTTGGACAAGGCTGCCGAAAAAACGCTATCGTAAACATGCAACGTAATCAAAGTCGAAAGTTGTTATTTTTTGGTGGATGTATATAGTGTGATGTGACCAAGGGTGAACTGTTTGGCCATTTGTGTAAGAGATATGCTTGTAACATACACAAGACAGCTCGCCATTCAAACGGCATCACATCCAAAGCGAAGCATGGTGGTGGCAGCATCAGATTAACTAAACTTAAAGTCTAGTCAAAATATACACACACACACGCAGTGAAAACTCACTTTACAAGCGTACAAATGACCTCCCCTACAAATTTTCACATTAAGAATTTAAATTTTGAAAGAAATTTGCGTAGAAGAATTTAAAAGAATTTTCAACATATGAATTAACGAACCAAATCCCCCGACTATATTGGATGTCCACCCGGGAGCCATTCAAAACTTTTTTGTGCCAGTGAAAAGCAAAGCAATTGTACATATTTCATGGTTTTTTGTGGGTTTTTTTGCCATTTTGTGCAAGATTTAGTAAAGACATAGCAACATGGGTCTCAAAAAGGTTAGCAAAGACGGGAGCAAAAAGAACAATGAAGCGCTTTCCGAGGAAAAATTTTCATGTTTTGATTGTTTTTATAGGCAATGCAAAAATATGATTATAGTGTTGGAAATTGGTAACAATGGTAATATTTCTGAGTGGCTGGAACGGATTATCTGCATTTAAATTAATAACACATTTTCACCTTAAGTACTCGCCTCCAGAACAAATTTTATTTGTATGTTGAGGTCCCATCCAATCTGCACAAGTTTTTTTTTTTTTTTTTTAAATGCTGGATGTCCTTCCTTATGCAATTCCTACCATTTTTCTAAGCAGGCTTGGGAGCAGCACTGCTTGCAGTTTATGGGTAGTATGGAGTGTGGCAACCCATGAACGGCAGAGCTCGAACCCAGATCTTCAAATCCTCCAACCAACAACATAGAGCCTTAGCCATCTGAGCCACCATTTCTCTTTCCCTTCCATATCAGTGAATGATGTTCTTGGGCCTAGGTGAACATTCAGGGAGTGGAACACTTGAGCATTGAAAATTGATACTTGTCTCCAATTTGCAGAAGAGAGTCGCACACACCAAGCCATTCCCGAATGTTTGGGACGTTAAAAAAGTTCCTGGGAGGCCAGCGTTTCAGACCTGAGGCAGAGCAGGCAGGCAATCCGGGAAAAGCTTTGGCATACTGAGAAAACTTTCTACCTTCATGATGCCCAAGCACTAGTGAAACGATTGGATTAGTGTAGTGTGCATTAGTTTTTACTCTCAGAACTCAGAAGTCCTGGTTTGATTTGAACGCCCCTTGAGTAACCAGAGTTTTAATTATTACCGTCATGCATTTTTAGACTGAAACAATTTGCAAAAGGTTATTAGCTCCAAATATAATTATTATTAATCAGTGTTTAGGGATCATTTTATAAACAGACACACAAATCCAAAAAAAAATCTCCTACTCATGACATACTGAGGAAGGCTTGTCCAAACAGCTGTGAAAACACACTGCAAGAGAAATATCACTGCAGCTCATATTATCAGATTAACACACACACACACACACACACACAGAGTATTAATTCATCATCTTTTCATTCTAACCTTTAAACCTCGAACACGAGGTTTAAAAAAAAAGAAAAGAAAAACAAAGCAGTGCAGCATGTTGTCTCTCTCATGTTGCCTGTGTGAAGTTTAAAAGCAGTGTATAGTGTGTAGTGTGTGTATAGTGTGTGTAGTGTGTGTATAGAGTGTGTGTGTAGAGTGTGCAGTGTGTGTGTGTAGAGTGTGTAGAGTGTGCAGTGTGTGTGTAGAGTGTGTGCAGTGTGTGTGTGTATGTAAAGTGTGCGTATGGAGTGTGCGTATGGAGTGTGTGTATGGAGTGTGCAGTGTGTGTGTATAGAGTGTGCAGTGTGTGTATAGTGTGTGTGTGTGTGTAGGGGAACTAACCTGAGCGGTGCAGGGCTCTGGGATTACTATGTAGCGCGACATGAAAGGCTTTTCAAATCTTTAAAGAGTTTTTTTTTTTTTTCATGATTTAAAAAGATGAAAGTAAACAGTGACTCACCCTCTCTCCGGACAGAAGGACGCTCAGACAGAGGGTCAGTATCATCCCAACGTTCCTCATAATTCCTACGAGGCTTCAAGCAGCAAAAGCGAGCAAATCTCTTCTCCTGAGTAACTCTGTGTGTGTGTGTGTGTGTGTGTGTCTCTCTCTCTCTCTCTCTCTCTCTCTCCACCTTCGCCCTCTCTCTCTCTCTCTCCCTCTCTCACACACACACACCCCCTTAGATACGTGTTGCTTTACCCCCCCTCCCCTCAGACTTTCTCCGCAGTACAGTTTCTGCTCCTTCTTCTCTTTTCCCAGAAATAATCACGAAAACGCCTGAGTGTTTCACGCGCAGTCTGTATCGAGCGGTTACTTTGTGTCGAGTGAAAGCGCGACGGCAAATCCAGGTCAGCTGAGCGCGATGATTGACATCTCAACCGACCACTCGTAAGGCAGAGTGGGTGGGACATCTCTCGCTCTCTCTCTCAGACACACATACCTCTCTCGTCTTTTCTCTTATATAATCTGTCGATTCCATTCTATTTTAGAATTTTCTTATTATTCTTACAATTTCTATAATAAAATACCTTTGTGTAACTTTGTGGACGAATCACACACACTTATTTTTCTGCACCTTTCTGACTTTGTGGGTATTTCTCCACAATGAAACCGTGTGCACTGGCTCCCCCTAACGGACATCTAAGGGAGCTTCATACAATAGGCAGACAGACAGACAGACAGATAGATAGATAGATAGATAGATAGATAGATAGATAGATAGATAGATAGATAGATAGATAGATAGATAGACTTTATTGTCTATCACGTTTATCTTTATTGTTTATCACGTGAGATAAATTATTGTGTTACAGGAGCAGCAGTTTACACAAACAGTAGTAAGGGAAGGGAAAAGGTGGGGGGGAGGGGTGAAAATGTAATTGTACTTCATACAGTATGAATTAGCATAGTATTGCTGGCAGTTATGGATCGGAAGATCCGTGGTTCGAGCCCCAGCCCGCCAGGTTGCCACTGTTGGGCAGGTCCTTAACCCTGTCTGCTCCAGGGGCGCTGGACCCTGCGCTCTGACCCCTGCCTACTAACAAGAAGCTGGGATATGCGAAGATTAAAGAATTTCACTGTGCAGTAATGTATATGTGATGAGTAAAGGCTGAACTTAAGAAAATAGATGAAATATGCAAATATCAGTGTATGTACACGTGCATAAAAAGGAACAGTGAATAATAGGATATGTATATACGTTGCTTATATAAATAAAAGAAAGGTCTCGTCTGTACATCAGTCAGAACTCCAATGCTCTTTCAGTGATATCTTTATGTTTCATACATCGGAGATCCCGAAACCAGTCTTTTCTGTCTGTTTTTCTGTATGTCTGTCCAGCCAAATTTTGTCACAGCATCACGCAAAACTGGCTTGAAAGAATTTAATAACACCTTTCCAGTCCTTCTGTGTTTACCTGAAGTTAAACCTGTGCCATGAATTAAATAAAAATTTTGAGTAAAGATGAAGTTATGACCAGTTTTGTGCCAGATTATAAAACTGATGTTTTGACAGCATATTGCCCATGCGTCAAACTGTGGACGCGACTTAAATCGAGCACTGGACAGAATTGAATGAAACTTTTGCAGTGCTTAGATATTCGCCTGAAGTTTAATCTGCACCATAAGTGAAATCAAAATTAAGTAAAAACGATGTTATGTGCTGGATTTAATAATCTACTTTAAACTAAGTTACTAAAGCGCTTCTGTCTCAATGTAAACAAACACCTGCACCAATAGATATTAATTAGAAAAGATAAAGTAAATATTTTTACTGGGATTAGTTCATATTTTAATTTGTTATGGTTTTTTAAGTGGTATAAGTGAATTTTAACGCACTGGAGTCCCTTTAAGACAAAACTTCATCTTTATCCGATCTACTTTTTTCATTTTACTCTCTGATTACTTGTCTGACCACGAAAGAGGTATAACTTGGTGTAAACAAGGCGTAAGATACTCAACCTTACAGAATGTGAATGTGAGAGTTCTGCCGTACAGAAAGAAAGACAGACATGTACATGGGCTTTAACCTGAAATATAAATAATAATAATATCACTGATTACATTAAAGATCAGCAGATTATTTTTAGCACTAACCTTTTAATTATTTCTACAAACTCCTTACCTGTCAACGACTCGAACTAACACTAGTAGCAAATAAGCAGCACATACTGTACTGTAAGCTTTGCTACTTCCAGGAGATTATTAAACAGATGATTTATGGTCTGCATTTGGGGAGCTGTTCAACATTTTGGGATGCCACATCTATCTTTTTTAATCCAGTAAAAAAACAAAGAACTAAATATACCAGGGATATTGGAGGTCTACCCCAGGGTGTTAATATACTATGACATTAATTTTGTGTGATAATAGATTAACCTGAAATCAGTCAGGTGCTTGAAGACCTTTTTTTCACTTTTAATTTGATAATGTACAACCAACAAAGTGAAAAACAAATGAAAAAAAAAATTTCAATAACCTGGATCCATGTGTGGATCCACACATATGACGACACAGTGGCATAGTGGTTGGACATTTGACTTATTGTGGCCTTCTTGTCTGCTTGTTTAAGACAGCTCTTCACCTGCGTCTGCATGCTTTTATACATAGTGCTACTGCCACATGATTGGCTGATTGGATGACAAACGCTGATGCATGATTGAGCAGACGTACAGGTGTTCCTAATAAAGTGGTTGGTGAGTGAAAACATATAACATGAGAAGCACAGCACTGTGGGTTTTAATGCTTTCCTTTGTGCCACTGTACCAACTACAGTATTATACTATATTGAATAATTCATGTGTAAAATAGTATTTGTAAAAAACGTAAAATGTTATAAAACATTGGTGGTGGTGACTATTTTCTGCACTGGTGCAATCAAGATTGTAAGGCTGGCAGGGAACAGAACTTAGATGAAATGATCCTGGGTTATAGTGGAATAATCTCCATAAGACAAAACCTGTGGATCACTACATGGCAAATATACCCCTTAAAGCATTTATGATCCACCATGGTGACGGTGCACTCTGTAATAAAGTTAACCTTTGGTTAAAGGTACTGGATTTTGTATTTGTATCTCACAAAAGTCTCCTTTGTTCCAAACAGCCGGACTTTGCATGTGATAGTTGAGTTTATAAGTCACATCATGCACTCTGTTCCTGGTAAATGGTTACTTTTTAGCTCCCAATTTTATCTGAAATTTGGTCAACTCAAGTGAAATTAATATATGCAGTGTGCCAATATACATGCTTTTGTATAATTGTGAGCTTTTATTCAAGGTCAACATTTTTGTTGCATTTATTTTGCATTTTATGGGTATATATGAGAAACAAAATAAGAAAAAAAATCCAAAAAATCATTTGTAGGATTTTTAAAGGATTTATTTGCAAAATATAGTGGAAATTAAGTATTTGGTCACCTAACCCAGTGGCCAGCATTTCTGATTTGTAGTACGCAGTATACAGTATATCTGCATTATACAGACATTACACATAGAAACTGGCACCCTTGCTCACAGCATAATAAATATAATTGGAGATGAATAATTAAAGCCGGAGCATCTAAATGACCACATTTTAAACATATTTCTTTACAAACAACAGAAATATGGTTTCATATACTGAGCCATTGCCTCATGTAGCTCACGACCTTTGCATGATCTCCAGCAAGCATCAATTAATAAAAAATGTTCAATATTGTATTTATTCTGCATATGTTACTAAATAAAAAAATCCCATACTATTTAAGTGATTTAATCAAATGCCCACATAAAGAATCTAATTTTGATTCTGAGGTGCATTTTAAGCGTGTCCCAGGTTTATACGTGTGTACAACAAACGTTTTTCATCTTTCTGTAATGTAACAACCGCAAAAGCTAAAGTAAACCTGATAAAATATTATTAGATAGCTAATGTTGTCAAATACAGCCCAAGGCTGTTTTGACACTAGAGCTGATTGATTTAGTTGGTTTGCAAGCTGCCAATAAAAACCCAACGAAGAAGAGTACAAGAAAGTCAACCTAATAGTATTGATATTTTGAGAAAAATGTCAGCGGTGACCCTCTCGTCTGACTTCCTACTTTATCCACAAGTGTGGCTTTGTAGTTCAGAGATCAGTGAATGCTGCACACAAAGATGTTGGAGTTTTAAACACCTTTACAATTGGACTCAAGCACTGATCCATGCCTGGGCACGATACAGAGTTGTTAACATTACACAAAAATACCGGACTTTGAAGTCAAGTGTACTGGGATTTGTTCTCAAGACCCTAGTGTGAAAGCATCCTGAACAAGAGATTTGTGATATGGGACATCGTTGATTTTTGAAACAGCCACATTACACATACTGTAAGGTTTAGTTTTTTCCAGAATGCTCCACAGAGCATTTGGGGTCAGGAGTTATACTGTAATCATCTGAAAATTGTTAAAGCCTATCTCAGGGAACAAGGCAGCGGACACAGTGGATAGGGTACAAATCCATCATGGGGCACAAGCACACACACTTACACACAATTATTCACCATATAGGGAAGGTATAAACCAAATTTCCAACAACACATACAACACAACAACACAAACAAAAGGCAAGATTCAAACACCCAACCCTGGAGTTTTGAGGCAAGAGCTACATAATGATTCTCCATGCACCCAATACTATAAAAAGAGGTTCAATGATGAGGCAGAGGGTGTCCTGGCGGATAAGTGGGCAAAGATAATGGCGCAGCGTGGGTATGTGTCAGTCAAGGTCATCCAAGGCTGAAAGTAAGAATGCCAAGGAGGTGGTTGAAGGTAGGCATGGCTCCCAGTGCTGAGGATCCTTTCAACTGGTCAAGGTCTAAGGTAAGACACAGGGAGCCAAAGGGTCATGAGCAAGTGCAGAGGATGCCTTAGTCACCAGTCTTCTTGGTGCTTACCGGTGGTTGGCATTCACTATGATGCATTACCACCATCTTCTAGTCTTGATCTTCTTTATCTTTATTCCAGTTTAAATCCTGCTTTCTACTCTCATCACCCCTAAGAAACTCATCAAATGCTTTTTTCTTGTACTCTTTCTCCATTTTCTACAATACTTTTCACAGGTTAGTCAACATTTCCACATTCCCATCGCTCCTCCTCTGAAGGTTGGGGTGGAGTTGTCTGCCTGTACTGGCTACCTGCCAATACCCCTTTGTTGAGATCCAGAGCTGAAATAACCTCTTCCAACCGCTCAATGAGGTCATTCACTTGCGGAAGGGGTTACGCAGTGAACTCTGAAATCTGGTTTGGTCGCCAGAAGTCATTGCATGGCTGGTTGAATGCGTCAGGTTTGGGAACCATGGTGATATGGCTGGACTCATCTACGTATAGTATGAAGCCATCACTAAGTATTTTGGGCCCCCCGGCTTTGCTGGTGCAATGGCGGGCCTCCGGGGGTTGATAGGGATGTCGTGCTGCACAAGGTAGGTGAACAGGCTTTTGATGCCATAATTGATGGTGTTCCACACCCCACAATTCCCGCTAAGTAGATGGGCTGAAGCTAGGTGTTTCATACCCTGGATGAAAAGATTGTTGTTCCTGTACTGGCTACCTGCCAGTACCCCTTCTTCTGAGGTCATAGAGAAGTAGGTCCCTCTGTGCCTCTCCTGTGAACTTCATCCACGCTCTTACACACTTGGAGAAAGGCTTCCACATTGAGGTGCAGAGCTTCGATAGCAGGAGTTGAACATCTCATCGGGGTTGAGTAATAGAATGTTGATGGCACTGCATTGCTGAAGCCAGATGAGCTCTCCTGGGTCTCACCTCAGTCACGGACCAATCAGAATGTTCATCAACACCAGGAGCCACGCAGAGTAGGGGCCCCTATCGATCCCGAACCACTTCCCTAGTATCGTCACCTTCAGCTTTGGCTGACCTTAATATATCCCAGGCGTTGTAATCGACCATGCCAAAGCCCCACCTGCCCACTTCACTCACTCTCACCTTTTATAGGGGGATGTTGACAGCAGAACGGTGAGGGAAAAATGAATTGCCAGATGTGGTGAGTTATGGCAGCCCAACCCTTTGGCTGCTCTTTCCTTTGTTTCAATGTTTCAATGCTACAGTAAGCGCAGAGCTCAGAATAAAGGCATTAGCTGTAGGCCCACCATCACAACCTGGATGCATGTTTATTCTGTATCTGACAGCGGTGCCTCTGTGGTGGCTCTTGAGGTCACAGTGTGAGCCCGACTTAAGCTGCTGTGTTTCTCTCCTGTCATTATGGCAGATGTCTGGTGCATAAAGGTGGTCTTTCTATCCTTATTATTTGTTAAATGATTTTCATTGGTATCATCATCCTGGACCTGGTCTTCATGGTCCAACTCTTCACTATTGACATGGGCTTCTTGAGGCATCGATGCGGTGTGACTCAAGTGGCTCAAAGGTTTTCCCAGTATTCCAAAGCTAAGACCCCGACAGGAGAACCAGATAAGTTAAAATAAACACTTACAGCTACAAATATTACAGAGTATATCAGAGTAACTAGAGTTAATTGATAGTAGAGTAATAGATACTCTAAAATAACTCTTTTGTCACCTGCATGATTCCAGCATTTGTCTGAGCTCCTCCATGAGAACATCTGTATCAATGAGCACATCTGACTCCTGCTTGTGGAGGCTGAAGCTCTGGAACACGTTAGATGCTTTCTCTCGTAAGGAAGGCAGGATGGAACTCATGACAGGTGAGCACCCCTTCAACACGGAGACGAGGCCTGGCCCATGTCGAGGCTTCCTGTGTCAAGGATCAGATCATACCATCTTAAGTTGTAAAATGGTTCTCAAAATGTAATACTATAGTAGTATAGTTACAATACTCAGGGACGAGGTGAGAGATAGACCTGATGCTTGGGATGGTCGCAGACTGACTCTTTTTCTGGGTTTTCTCATGTTCCTCTTCTTCCTCTTCTGGTTTGTTCCTTAGAGCTCTCAGGGCAGGATTGAACATGTCAGGGCGCATCAGGCAACCAATCTCAGTCTGAATGTCCTTTAGATTCTGCCTTCCAAAGGTGACCCATGCTACATAGCAGAGGAAGCTGTACAGACACTGGCATACACATGTAAAACAAACAGGTTTATGAAAATCTTCCTTCAAGCCTCAGTTGCCTCTATTTGCTTAAACACCTGGTTGTTGAAAACACGAGAGCAATGAACGATGATTATTAATATGTAAAACAATGCATCTACATATTTTATTGTAGACAGTAAAACTGGTGATTTGTGAGAAATAAAATGTAGAATAGTGTAATTTTAAAGGAAAATAATTAATAGCAGCATGATAGGATGCTACCTCAAAATGACACATTTCTTTTTTATTTATTGTCACATTTATCATCTTCTGATAGGAGCTTAACTGCAAAGGGCAAAGCCCTCCATCCTAAAGACTGTCTTTGTGAAAAACGGACTCCAGACTGGAGACTTACCCAAAGATAAATAAACTATTTAATAATAAATAATAAATGATAAATGACTGCTTTTCATTGTTCTTTGTTTCACCAACCTCATACAGAAGCATATCTCTGTTTGTGGATGACATTCTGCTCCTGTGGACATAAATCATCACATGTTACACAACTCTAACCAAATAATTAAGCGCCACACGTGAGGATGGCTAGAGCTTCTTCTTTTTTTTAAATTAGGACATGTTTATTTTTGAACTATTAAATTTCTTATTGCTTGCACGGCCAGCAGATGAGTTATACATCATGTGGGAGAAGAAACTCTACAGTAATAGTAATGTCTTGTAAGGCCATGATTTGTTTTGTTTCCACAAAAGAGCATTATTCATCCTAGCGTTCCATAACTTGAAATTATTCAGATCCTGACCTACTTACAGTATAAACCAAACAGCGGTGTAATATCAGGCAATTTACTGTAAATTCTTGTATGAGGGCCATCTTTAAACTGCTATAAAAGGCCAGATTGCTCATGGTTAAAGACCTGCCACTGACCTGCCGCAGGCCATGTGGTGCTGTTGGGAGAGCCCCTGCCCCAGGACCAGACTGGAGTAACAGAAGGCCAGGTGCTTCTTGGCCAGCTCCACTTTAACGCTTGCTTCTGCTTTTATCTGCTGCTCTCTTATGCTCTGGTCCCTGAAACAACCAAGAGAAAGAGGATTAAACTAATCCAGATTTACAATTAGCCATCACTAGGTCAGTGGGTCAGGTTAACACTGTTGCTGTTGCTTGGACTTCAAAGTAATGAGTTTACTCTTTCAGTGCATATACATTATGGATGAACACCTACTGTATACAGTGGAACATTGGATTGTGAGTAACGTGGTTTGCGAGCGTTCAGCAAGACGAGCAAAGATTTACATTTTGACTTGAAAAATTAACAATTCTTAGTTTACGAGAACTGAGTATCATGTAGCACGTCTTAGTGCGTGTCTCTCACTGGTATAATTAACATCCGTGCACGCGTGTACTGTTTACTAGAACACTGTGACCATGTGTGTGTGCGTGTAAAACATATTTTATTTTGTGTTTGTATCTTTGTGTGTACAGCGTGCGTGTAAAGCAAAAGAAGCTCTCATTAAAGAGGTTAAATATCCATTTTATTTCTCCCTGCACTTTGTCTAAGCGCACGCATGCCCCTTCACACCCCTCCTTTTACCTTTACACACACACACACACACACACACACACACACACTACACAGAAACGTAAAGTGCAGGTTAATTTGTCGTTATTTTTTTTTTTTACTTTACAGCAGTGATTCGAAAGAATTATGTTCGTAATCCAAGGTTCCTCTCTATATCCAATATATAGGTGTTCAGTGGGGTGGAGGTCAGGGCCTTGTGCAGGAGTCAGGACACCTACGTTCTTGTACTCCAACCTCCTTAAATTATGTCTTTATGGAACTTTTGGTACGGTGACACTGTCCTGCTGGATCAAGTTTTTGCTACTTAGTTCCAGTGAAGGGAATTTGTTCTGCCACAGTCTACAAATACATTATAGACAAGTCTGGTCATACAACTTTGTGGCACCAGTTTGGTTAAAAAAACAAAATGCAATGGTCAGGTGTTCACAAACAAATGACCATATACAGTGGTGTGTCTGTAACAATGTGTCTATGTAAACTGATTAGATAGAGGAAAAGTCTATCAATAAAAATAACTAAGAAATAAAATACAACATGGGGTGCTGTTATAAGAAAACAACCAAACGATAATGGATATGTCATTAGTTCAGACATAAAAAAAGGAGCCAGGGGGAAGGTCCCAGGTTCAAACCCCGCGACCACCAAGTTGTCTTTTAACCCTCGACTGCTCAGAAGTAAAGTAAGAATAAAATGTAAGTTGCTCTGGATAAGGGCATCTGCCAAATACCTAAATGTAAATAAATGTAAATAAATTTGAACCATGAAGATGATTATTTTCCAATAACAGCACACCCCAAAGTGTTTTATTCTTATTATATCACATTAATTGTATAATAAGACATCCCAGATTATAATCTTTTATATTTTTACGTCAGTTCCCTTTGTCGTTCATGTAATAGCACTTACTGTACCTCAAAATTTTGTCTTTTGTCTTAACAGTAATAAGACAACAAACAAACAAACAAACAAAAAGAAACAGCTTGTCTTCTTGTTAAGAAAAAGAAACACACTGTACTGAAAACTTACTACTTTGACATCTAAGATTCTTTCCATAATCATTAAATAAGTGTCTCCTCACAAAAAATGTCACCATATACAGTAAATGATTATACATTTATATTTATTTAATAACAACTTAATTATTTGTAATTGTTTATAATAAAACTGCACTATTGCATATTGTGTTGGCATTACATTAAAGTCACCCATCTCACATTCATACTTATCAAATGTCTCAAGCATTCCACTCTGTGACAGTAAACTCTACAGTCATGAGATTATTAGTAAACCATTTAAATTACATTTAATCTGACTTCAGACTTACTCCATGGGGGCCCTGGGCCTCTCCTCCAGAGCCTTTTTCTGCCAGTAGCAGTGCAGGTACAGCAGAAGAGCCACCAGGAACTCATCCAGCTCCTTACTCCTGCACTCATGCCAATGAAATGATCAATACAGATGATATTTTAGTAAGACCCTAATCATGATCAGATGTACGAGTTATCAAGAAGTAGAACGACTTACCTAATCACAACCGAAAAGCAAAGCGGAACAGGCAGTGCTTCTTTTTCCTGCATCGCTGACAGTGCCACTTCTGTGATATAAATAGAAATTGTCCCAGTTCATAATTTGTGATTTATGAACCTGTCATTTAGCATGGCAGCAGATGTAACTTCAGAACAGATTAACTTCAGATACTGAAATTATCAATATCATTATCCGCACAAGGACGGGACCGAGTGTAATATCAGTTACGTTTAACATCCTCAAGAGTGATCGAGTCTCTCTGTGATGATCGTGTAGCATCCTTGTACGCCGTCAGCTCATCCAGTCCTGCCCTCTTCCTCAGACCAGAGCTCCCTCCTTTGGCTGAAGACATGCACTGTGAAACTCTTTTTTTTTTTTTTTTTTTAATACAATGAATTACAGTCAGTTTGATTATATTTCTTTATGCAGCACAGAGATAATGCACTCATTAAAAGAAATTGTAGAGCAATTTTGTATGTGGGCATTGAAGTAAAAACATTTTTCTCGAAATGTTCTCAAAGAGAAGAAAGGAATTACTTTAATAGATGTTCTCTAATACGCTCTTGGTATGTAGAGGTCTGTGAGTCTTTTTTCTTCCTCTTTTTCCCATCAGAGATAGTAAAACTATATAAAAAATAAATTAAAAAAACATCCGTTAGGGAGAGTCGCTAGATGCATAAAATATGGGTGAGTGTTTAATTCTAACCTTAAAAACCCCTGCGGCACAGATCCGTCAGTCTGAGCTGACAACACAGCATAGGTCAATGAATTTAAAAATATATATGTACTTATATGGAAACCTTTCCAGTGTGTGTTAACGGAGAGGCTTCACACTTCAAACTGTTTATTTGGGTTTTCAGATATTTCAGGGAGAATGAAAGTCATCATTACTTTTATAATGTGTAAATTTTACCACTACAGAAATTATCGGAATGATATCACAAAAAAATGTAAAACTCTCAAAATATTATTATTTTGGTCAAATAGAAACAATAAAAAAACAGCTGATCATGTGTATCTGTGCCATTTCTCTGCCCATGTGACCCATTTTATTATTTTTTGCTCAGTCATGTGGTACAGTGGTACCTCAGCAAACAAACACCCCACCCAACTCACAATGAATTTTGAACAGAAATTTTGCAAAAAATGTGCCTCGTCATGTGAAGCATTTTTGGCTGAGCTGAGCCGAGCAGAACTGAACCAAACGGCAATTAAGTTGCGCATACGTTCATAATGAAATTTTACTTTAAGAACCTCTGGAACAAATGAAATTTATATGCTGAGGTACCGCTGCAGTAAAATGAAATTTAATTCGATTTATCATATTGCCTGGGTTGTGCTAAAAAAAAAAAAAAGGTATATAAACAGTGTCAGCCCCAAAAAAAACTTAATATGATGTATATCCTATTAATATAATATTAATATGATCATATATATCAATATCAATATAACGTAAAGCATTACAATTTAGTATTAAAATATTTATACATGTTTTTCTATACTTGAAGTTTGGCTGATGATAGATAGATAGATAGATAGATAGATAGATAGATAGATAGATAGATAGATAGATAGATAGATAGATAGATAGATAGAAAGAAAGGTTTTTATAATGTTTAAAAACAAATAAATCGCTGTCTATTTAATAAACCTCTGGCTAAAATGCTCCCAAAGGATTGGGCGTCGTGACGTCATTCCGTGAAATACGCCGCCTTTGTGACGTCACGATCCCAATCAATTATGGGACAAAATTTTAAATAATAATAATAATAATATGTGCTCATACCAAGTGAACTCTAGAGATTGTGTTTCGTCGTTCCAGGTCCATGTCCCAGGAGGAGGCACACTGTCCTGTAAAGATCATAAATACAAGATAACGAAAAGACGAAAAAACTTTTTACTCGACCTGTAATTGATCTTTTTAATTATCCAATACTAACAGAGTAGATCTGATAAACTGTAATAAATGTAATAATTATCACCGTTTCCTTGCGTGACTTCGACATCCCCCGGCTGCACCAGTCCTCCCATTCAAACCAGTGTTTACAGAAATGACTGTCTGTATCCCAGCAACAGCCAATCAGACACTGGGAATCAACGGGTTGGCCAGACGCCTCGGTAACTTACAGTTACACGTTTATTTAATACATATCTAGCAGAATATACTGTTGTGACGTCACGACCTAAGACCAAAGGCAGAATGTAAAAGTCAGCTTAACAAATATTATAATATGTTATAAACTAGAAATGAAACATATTTACTTAACGGTAATTTCTAATTGTTACTACTTTAATACAAAGAAAAACCTTCTTATAATTAATATATTGTTATTATTATTATTATTATTATTATTATTATTATTATTATTATTGTTGTTGTTGTTGTTGTTGCTCTATTATACTGTATAGTACTAAAGCTTATCAGCATCTGCTGTACACCAAATGACCACTGGGGGTCGCTAAAAACAAACTAATCACCAAGACGTTACCTTGTGGAAAAGAAAGAAAGGAAAATAAGAAGAATTGATATGAAAAGAGAAATAAATAAATGAATAAACAAATAAATAAATATTTGTGGACAATTTATTACTCGTTATGAATTTTACTTTCACTTAATTGTAGCATTTATATTGCAGTTTATCTGTGCTTTGAAGCTTTGCGTCAGATAAAGTAGGCGGAGCCAACGTTTACAGACAGCTGCAATGCTTCCGCCCATTGATCCCGCCTTTTCCTGTTCTTCCACTAATACATTTTTAAGGCAGGAAACCAGGAAGTGGGTAAAAACAAATGTGTGTGTGTATGTACAGTATATATATATATATATATAACAGATTTTTATTAAGAATGCCTCAACTGTTTAAAACAGAACACAAAGGCTCTTTTTTTAGTATGTAAGCTTATGTTTTGGAGCAGAGTTGTATTTTTCATTGAAATTGTCTGATTGTCTTGATTTCCAGGTGAATATGACGTCAGTTCAGAGAGACAGAGTGATGGCACTAAGCGAATGGGAGGGTAGATGGCAAGAAGGAAGGATTGGCTTCCATCAACCTCACATTCACCAGCAAGTGACACTTTTTCTGTCTAATCATTATGTCTATGATCAATGTGTAGACATTGGGCACTTGGTAGGAATTTAACCCAGACCAGGGATAAAAAAACAAACATTTATTTATAAAAACAACCATGTCAGAAGACATCCTGTGGTCGTGGCAAAGATGTTAATCTGTTTCAGAAGGGTCAAATAATTTGCCTGCATCCAGCAAAGAAAACAACTAAGGATATTGCTGAAAATAGTAAAATAGGGTAAAAAATTGTAAAACACATTATTAAAACCTGGAAGGCCATATTCCAAGATGATGATGATGATGCAAGGATTTATTGGGCTCAAATTGTAAAACGATAGTTGAGGGAGCATGAGACATCATTATCACTCATGGATCGGCCACCACAAAGTCCAGACCTTAACCCCACTGGGAGTGTTTGGAATGTGCTGGAAAAGGCTTCATATGGTCGTCTGACTCTCCCATTATCAATACGCTTGTCAAAAGGATGCCTCTTTTAATTTTTGGCCAGGCAGTGTATATATAATATACACAGTATATAGTGTATGTAAGAATGCATGGCAGGCATGAGCATGGATAATCTGTATAATCTGCAAGGGGTTTACGTCTCTCACCTGCATGTGATTCCCCCTTGTCTTCTCTCTTCAGAATGCTAAAGGATAATCTAGATAAAATCTTGTGTGGACGACAGCAGGTCCGTGTTTTCTTCCCTCTTTGTGGTAAAGCTGTAGATATGAAATGGTAGGTGTTTTCAATTTTTTATATCTTTAAAATTACAAGAGAGTGGTACAGAATGTGCCTGTTGTTTGACAGACAGCCAAACTATTATGTGTCACAGAGTGATTCATGCCTGGTATGCTCTCTGTCTCAGGCTGGCTGACATGGGTCACATAATCGTCGGGGTTGAGATTTCTGAGAAAGCGATTAAGCAGTTTTTCGAAGAAAACAACCTGGAGTTCAAGGAGGAGCCGGTGCCGGCTATACCTGGAGCAAAAGTATTCAAGGTATGGCGCAACTGTTTTCAGGTCATTTTATTAATTTTAACACTAGAATCTTTTAGGAATCAGAAAACAGACGGTGTTAAATTAGAATGAGTGTCTAATTCTGCAGCACTCTTTACAGGATTAGTATTAGCTTTGGTATAGCTGGGGCATCTGTACATCTTGCTCTGTCTGTTACGCTCATTATTACCCTTAAATTAATATTAATTATATTAATAATAACAATAATTAATTGGTGTAGATAAAGAGATGCTGAGAGATCGATCACTTACTGTATTGTTACTGTATGATTGTGTAAAACTTGGACTTGTTACTGCAACATTTGCTGGTTGTAGGTTCTCTAGATAAGTATTCAGGTTTTAAATTAATCCTTAGGTTTTATTTGGTATTAATTATTTCTCAGATACAGTACTGTGCAAAAGTCAGATAACTGCTATACCGCAAGGATCATCAAAAAAGGTTCTTTATTTAAATAAAATACTATAAAAAGCAGTAAACATTCATTAAAAACAAATTTTGCTACGTATTGTAATTCAAGTAAACTTTTTCAAATTTATTTTTAATGTATAGGTTTGCATTCAAGGTGGTAAAAGGTTGCAGCTCCTTTATAACCCTGCAGTGAGATCTAAACTCTTTACACATTAGCAAAATTATTTGCTAAGTTTGTTTAGAACGGTAATAAAATCTTAGGAAAAAAAAATATTGAATTGGGATATTTATAAGATTGTGATACTTACAGAATCGTAATACACATCGGTATCGTGATGATATTGTATCGGGACATCCCTGGTGATTCCCATCCCATGAAACAAAGTCAATAATTAGTGTAATGACCCTTTAGTTAAAATATAGTCTCGGGTACAGTTTGTGCAGTTTTATTAGGAAATGAGCTGCTTAGTTTTACTGAACATTCTACAGAACCAGCCTCGGTTCTTCTGAGGACTTTGTCACACCTGCTTCTGTTATCAAAAAAGTTGTTTTATACACTTATACATAATGTTCTCCTTTCCTTTCTTGATAAGATTTTTTTTCTTGCTGAAAAATCATAAATGTTTTTATTATACATGTTTAACAAAGCGTGTACAAAAAACATTTTAAGACTGTATGCACATTATTGTACTGTACGTTCTGTTTTCTCTGTTCCCAGAGTTTGGATGACAAAATCTCCCTCTATCAGTGTGATTTATACAAGTTCTCCAGGTACAAAGCAGACCTACTATAACAGGTTTAGACTATACTATCTGAGTCTCTCTCTCTCTCTCTCTCTCTCTCTCCCTCTCTCTCTCTTTCTCTCTCTCAAGATTCAAGATCCAAAGGTGCTTTATTGGCATGACAAATATTTACCTTTATATTGCCAAACCTTTGATCACAAGAAAAAATGTATAGAAAGAGTAATAATAAATAAATGATAATACAGATATTTTGGTAAAGTTAAAGATAAAGTGGCTCGTGAACATTTAAAAAAATATATAATAAAAAGGAAAGCATATATAGATATATGAACATAATAATAATAATAATAATAATAATAATGATCTCTCTATCTCTCTCTGTGCCTGTGCAGTGCAGTGGGGAGTCAGTTTGGAGGGATTTGGGACAGGGGGTCTCTGGTGGCAATAAACCCATGTGACAGGCAAAAGTAAGTCATCTGTCAAATGTTGTTAAGAAATGATTAAATCACTGTGATCCATGTTATTCTAGAAAAGTTAGTGGTTGTGATGCAGCATATAGTTACCTGTATTTTATTTAACACCTTTTTTTTCCCTACTGGACATCCAATTACTTATTAACATTTATAAATATTAATTTATTTAACAACCTTTTTTTTCTATTCTCTGAGTTAAAGTTAACAAGACATGAAAATACAACTTATGTTAGCAAAAAATAAAAAAATTGAAAAATTGCAATTTCTTCTCTCCTGAAGACTTCCCTGGTTAAAACACCGATCAGGACATACAGTATCAGCCTTAACTGATATTATTACAAATCACTGACAGTGGAGAGTATACATGATTGAGTGTACATACAGTATATACAGTTTCTGTTTAAATCCACTTCAAACTGAAAACATCATCATATTAAAGTTTATACAGATGTATTAAAGTCTGTTTATATGGAGTCTTAACCAGACGTGTCCTGATGTAAATAGTTACAGTAGAAATGCTTCAGTGTAATTAGTACTTGTATAAACCTGTGATTTGTAGCTGGCACTAATCACAGAGCTGCACTGTTACAGCAAATTAATCAACACCCTTTAAGCAATCTGATTCCAGAATTACACAGCACTGGGGTACAAATGTAGATAATATGATGACTGTTCTGTGTTGTTTGTTTGTTTGTGTCCTGAAGGTATGCCACTCTCATCATGTCCCTGATGGACAAAGACTGCAGGTATTTATTGGACACCCTGGAATACAACCCAGAGTTGTACAAAGGTAAAAGAATAATTGACTTGGTCTGTTTAAACCATTTTCCACTTTCGTGATTTTTGCTAAGGATCAGTACAGTAGATATTTATGAATTATGATGAGGTCGTTGGTAGTCATAAGGTAAGGTCATGTATTACCGGCCCGTGTCATATAACTTCAGCTCTCTGTAGAGCCACACAGCACAAGTAATCTTTAATCATTAGTACTGTAATAGTAACAGTTAGCACATTTTTTTTAACCGTATTAAAAATCATGAAAAATAAGAACTAGGCTTATGAGAATGTGTATTAGTATTTCTGTTTTTCTACCTAACAGGGCCACCATTCTTTGTGCCTGAAGATATTGTGAAAAGTTTATATGGTAAGTTTACCAGAGAGCAATTTTTAAAGTAACTACTGTATATACCCATATATATAATGTATATACCCATATATATATAGTATATATATATATTCCATACTTTCTATACAAAGGCACAATTCAGCGTAATCTCCATCACAGGCCATGCATTTGCACCACCATTAAACACAACTCTTGAATCCTCTTTAAAAATCCCTTTTGTCACAGTTGATGGTCCCCCACTGTGCGGTTTGTCTTTGATGTTTGTTTTTACTTCTTTAAACCTCATCATCCATCTGTGCACATTGCTCTTGTTAAAGTTCTGTAGTGCGATATTTCACTCGACCGCTTCTAGCATTGATTATGGCAGCTTATGTGTGAAAATGACTGCATATGCCCCTAGATCCACTCTTTCACACTGAAATATGTCCATGCCATTAGGGAAGAAGAAAAACCTCCATAGATGTGATAACCTGGTGATTCAGTACATTCAGGTGGTCAGCTGACTTCATTTTATTGCCCCATAACATTGCTGAGTCTAGACCTGAGTAACTGATCAACCCCAGATCATAACACTGTCTCCAGAGGCTTGTACAGTGAACACTATGCATGATGGGAGCATCGCCTCATGCGCTTCCCTTCTTACCCTGACACGCCCATCACTCTGGAATAGGGACAATTTGGACTCATCAGGTCACATGACCTTTTTCCCATCGCTCCAAAGTCCAGTCTTTACGCTCCCCAGCAAACTGAAAACTTTTTTCTGATGGGTCTCACTAACTAGTGGTTTTCTTATGCACACACAGCTGTTTAGTCCCAATTTTTTTTTTATAATGTAATAAATTTTTTTAATAATGTAACCAATAGTTTGGGATAAGATAAGTAATACCTTTATTCGTCCCACAGTGGGAAATTTCTTTGTCACAGCAGCATAGAAAAATGTGCACATAGAAAGTAGGGACAGTTATCTTTGTCTTTCAGCTGTTCACTTTCAGGGGTCGCCACAGCGAATTGTCTGCCTCCATCTAACCCTATCCCATACTTACCCCAACTACCTTCATGTCCTCTCTCACTACATCCATAAATCTCCTCCTTGGTCTTCCTCTAGACATCCAAACTCAGCACCCTTCTTCTAATATATTTACAATCTCTCCTGTAAACATGTCCAATCCACCTAGAAAGCAAGGACAGTACAGCGTATAAATGCAAAAGAAAAAGAAAACCAATACAATAGACAGACTAATTGCACCAGGTCCAGCGAATTGCACTAGGATAATATTGCACAGGTTAAAATTGTGTTATTGCACAGAAATGTAAGATTCAGCACTATCCTTCCAGGTTTTAATAATGTGTTGGACAGTTCTTGATCCAATTTTATTGTTTTCTTTTATTATGCAGGCCAACAATTTGAGCCTTTTGAAACAGCACTTTCTGGCAAGTCTGTTTACTTTGGTTGTGTTTTGCAGGTAATGCTTGTGACATTGAGCTGGTGCGGAGTGAAGATGCATTTGAAGAAAGACATAAAGCATGGGGAATAGACTCCCTTCTAGAGAAAGTGTACCTGCTGAGTCCAAAAGCCAACTTGAACTAACTGACAGAAGTTTTGGAGAATATTTCTCAGCAAGTAAAAATATTGCAAATATTTATAACGTTGAGTAAATCGTGTGGGATTATGGGGATAACCAAAATAGCCAATACTAAAAATTTTTGATTTTCCCGACATGAATCAGGGAACAGAATTGATCAAATCTTATCACACCTTTGTATTAATTTTAATACTGAAATTTATCTTCTAGTACTGTACGTTAATCACCATGATAGAATTGTGCATCTAACTGTGAACTAGCCTTACAATTTGGAAAACCTTTAATGTCAAAATCATTAGGGCATAATTTTCAAAAGGTAGCGATGCCTCACGATCAGAGAACCGTAGCTGAATAATGAACCTCATTAGCAGAATGAACCTCACTGAAATTATGAAAGAGAAACCAATGAATGATCCCTCCATTATTCTATTAGACCTAATTCATTAATAAAGTTTTTTTAAAAAGGCAGCATTAAAGGATTTGCATGCATAAAGCTCCTGTGGATCCTGTAAAACAGCTTGGCGAGGCATTTTTATTCTTTCCACATCTGGATAGGTTTTTATCTTTAAAGAAAATCAAGAAACCTTTTAACACACGCCACCCGCTCCAACACAGCAGCGGTGATGTTTCTCCATGGATGGTCCGATTATCTGCTAGATAGTGCGTGTATTGCTGCACTCCAGAGGAGACAGCAGAAAAAGACAAGAAGAGAAGAAAAAGTAACAAATAAAATTTCTCGTGTATGCATCTCAGCATCAGGAAAGCTAATAAATTTATTTTAGTTGTGTTTACATATTGTCTTGTTTGATTAATGAAATTGTAACGTGATTTATGATGTTGACACTTACTGTATGTAACTGATGTACTTTTGATCTAAAATGTTTGTATTTATTACATTTAGATTACTGTGTGTGTGTGTATGTGTGTGTTTGCGTGTGTGTGTGTGTGTGTGTGTGTGTTTGTTTTTTCCTCTGCATACTTCGGGTTCCTCACACACTTAAAACATGCCAGCTGCTGAATTAGCCATGTTTAATTGCATTACATGTACAGTAATTGTGTGCAAACTGTATCTACACCTTCATCATGTTCTTAGGATAAACTCTGGATTCTCATCAGCACTGACCAGGATACGTCTACACCTAGTTCTATATAGACAATTGAGTATTGGAACATCTCCTTTCCAATATCATGAACTATTATTATTCACTTGTTTCCTCTTTGATGTTATAAAAATGTATTCTCCATTCTTCTGAGAAGGCTTTTTTTTTTAATGACTGTGGTGATTTGTAATCATTCATGCACAAGTGCATTAGTGAGGCCAGACCCTGATGTTAGGTGGGGACGCTATCATTCCAGTTTACCCCAAAGGTGTTCAGTTGGGTTTGACTCGCACAACACCGTTTTCATTAAGTTCACTTTGTGCACAAGGGCATTGCCATGCTGAAGCAGGTTTGGTACCATTGGTTTTAATGAAAGAAACTAAAAAAAAAACTAATAATAAAAAAAGACATTCTTGACAATTATATGCTGGGGTGTTCTTAGAAAGACAGCTGCAAAAGCCAGGTGTCTACATATAGTGTAGTTCAATACTTAAACACAAGATGGCATCATCATCAATTGGCAACGTCAATTCAGTTTATTTTAGTGTTCTCCATTTGAAGTATATTGTTATAAGTTTGGAGTGCAAGCTGTTTGTCTTACAGTAAAGCATTTTGGATTCATTTGGACAGAACTGGGTAGCGTGGTGGCTTAGTGGTTAGCACTGTGCCTGGTGGGTTTCCTCCAGGGGCTCCAGTTTTCTCCCAAAGTCCAGGGTAAACCACACATCATGCCCTAAGTATCCTGGGATAGGCTCGAGGTCCCTGTGACCCTGTGTACAGAATAAAGCGTTATAGACGATGAGATGAGACGATGACAGAACTGAGTGGTCTGTGGCAGGATTTCTCATTTATAGTCAATCCAGAAATGGCCAGGAATCATTCTAGAGCCACTTAAACTGGGAATAATACCCTAGGTATAATATACTGTATATACTCAGTATAGTATTCTGGCTATAGTGAAATAATGAGTATAATATTCTGTGTATAATATCATGGGGTATAGTATCCTGGGGTATAATATAATGGATTATAATGTCCTGGGTATAATATAAGCAGGTAAAATGTCCTGGGTATAATATAATGGATTATAATGACCTGGAGTATAATATAATGGGGTAAAATGTTCTAGGTATAATATAATGGGGTAAAATGTCCTGGGTATAATATAATGGGATAACATGTCCTGGGTATAATATAATCAGGTAAAATGTATAAAATAAATGAAAAGAGTTTAATACCCTGAGCATAATATAATGGGGTATAATATCATGGAGTATAGTATCCTAGGTATAATATAATGGGGTATAAGGCCCTGGGGTATAAAATAATGGAGTATAATAGCCGGGCCATAATATAATGGGGTATAATGTCCTGGGTATAATATAATGGGGTAAAAGATAATGGGGTATAATATCATGGAGTATAGTATCCTGGGTATAATACAACGGGTGTATACTCTCATGGGGTATAATATATTTGGAATAATATAATGGGGTATAATATAATATGATATAACATCCTGGGGTATAATATAAAGCGGTATGATGTCCTTGGTATAATATCCTGGGAATAATATAATGGAGTATAACAACCTTGAGTATTATATTCCCGGATATATCATCATCATCATCATCATCCTCCTCCTCCTCTTTGCTCTCAGCGCTTCATAGTTTAAACTATAATTATATCCTCGTGTTAAAGCATGTTCCAGGAAACAGGGATTTGTTTATTTATTTATTTATTTATTTTTATTTTGCTGTTATCGATTTTTCTGTCATCGTTGGCCGAGTGTCAGTTTAGCGGCCAAGGTCGATTGAGGTTCATTTGTCCCGAGAGCGCGCGCCAGATGTGTGTGCGCGCGTCCTCTAAGACGCCTCCATGCTCACGGGCCAATCAGAAGCGCCGGGGGGCGGGGCTTGCCGAAGGTTGCGCGGATAATGGAAACGGACAATAATAACCCCATGTGCTGTGACAGGCCGGGGAGCCGAACGCGGTCTTTTGTCTTAGTGTTGGACTGGAGGCGAACGGAGACTCGAGCAGGAAACCGTGAGGTGTGAGTGCTGCGGGGCCGCTGACGCTTGTGTTTTTTAAAATTTATTTTATTAATAATATTTCCTGGGCAGTGATGGAGCGCGCGGTGCGGGAGCGCATTTATTCTACATTGTGTTACTGTAGATAAGAAGCCGCTACACTAGAGCGGAGAGCGGGTGGGTTTCCTCCACACAGCGCCATCACAGGAACGCCGTGACGATCCGATCAGACCGGGCGATAACGAGCACTAGAACGTGTTGGAGGAGGAGGAGCCGGCGTGCGTTGTGCGTGCGCGGGGATCACGGTTACATCCGCGTAGCCCAGCCGGACCTCCTCCAGCAGGGCATCAGACCTGTCGCTGTGTCCTGCTGAGATTATACAGGAGGGATCGAGGTGGAGAGAGAGAGAGAGAGAGAGAGGGAGAGAGAGGAGGGAGAGAGAGGAGGGAGTGCAGATCTGCGCCCTAACGCACGCGGGACGCGATCGTGCTGAACCGCTGGAGACGCGCCGGTGCGAGCCTCCGTTAATGATCGGGGCATTAAAAGTAGTCACAGGTGAGACCGGGGTCGAGAAGCTCCTCAGACACGGGGGGTTAGAAAGTACGCACCTTGGGCACTTGTGAAATGGCACTTGATCACATCCTAAGCTGAAGAAGGAGGAGGAGGAGGAGGAGGAGGGCGCGACGGGATGCCCGGGACCTGCAGCCACTTCGGAGGGACAGCGCTCCAAGAGAAGGTACCGATACACACACTCACACACAGCGAGAGAGAGAGAGAGAGAGAGAGAGACACACACACACACACACTTGACACTTTAGAGCTAACCATGAAGAACCCAACACCAGACTGTTATCTACAGTCTGCTTTTATTGCCCTCATCATTTTATTGACATCAAAGTTACAAATCAGATGTGTGTCCCCATAGCACGTTTCCTCTCCAGATATCTCCACACTTTGCCCACTTTGGTGTCCTGAATTCGTGGCTTAAGTCCGTCAGGGACGTCCGACTTAATGAGATCCCTAGACGAGACCTCACTAAACCGTGGTCATGACTCAACCAGGCAATCAGACGTTAGGTATTGGATCATGGGCCAGTTTCGATTTTGCTGCGTTGTGAGGACGCGGGGTCTGAAGGCTGCGCCCTCTTGATAGACAGCGTCTAGTAATAACTAACTCATTCCACGGCGTCATGCAACCCGAATGCATGTGGGCCAGGGGAAGGTGAAAAGGAGGAGGGGCAGTATAGGCATGAATAGCTCTGCATTATGGCACAAGGGGAGCGTTTACTGTGCATTCACTGTGCATTCACAGCATCTTAACGCCTGGAGTGGGCATCCTTACAGCCGAGACTACTAATACTGGAACAGGAGAGAAAAGCTGTAATTGTCCTCGCTCATCCTGTTCGTTAATTAGCCCTCCAGGCATGTGCGCGGGCAGCATATTGTTGAGCCATAATTAATCAAGCCAACTTCTAATTATTGTGGATTGGAAATTAAAATGTGAGAGTGTAGCGGAGGGGGTTGGCTTTCAATAAAAGGTAAACATCTTATTAACTCAGTCACACCCTTTCGAGCCATCTGAGGCAACAGTGTGTTGTTTAATTCTCCACAATTTCCTCGAGCACGTCTGTGAAATTACTTGGAGACGGAGTGCAATCTTGCCCAAGAAACAACACCAAATCTCGGGAACGGCATACACTAGACTTCTCATTTGCAACCCGCTGTTTGGTTGAAAAACACATTTCTAGGTGAGGCCAGATGATGCAGCAGTTACACCGAACCACAGCCTGAGGCCCGGTCAGTCTCACTGCCACAAACATGCAGCGCAGCCGCGGTTGCCCCGCCGTTGCTTTTCCTCCAGCCCATAATGATAGAGTTCCACGTTTAATTTTAGCCGGATCTTGCCTCGCTCACCTCGTCCTACCGTTGGTTTCTATCCAGAAATGGCCACGATGTATTCAACCTCCGTGCTGTGTCTTAAGCAGGGGTCAAAAATCACAGAGCAACCCGAAACACACGGCCAGCAACAACAGGCATTGTCAACAACTGTGCATAGTTATTTTGCAATTATAGCTGGGAAAAGCTAACAAGACAATGTAGCAGAGCTGGGGTGTGTGACAGACTGTGCCAGTGTTGACTAAATATTAGATACTTGTCTTTTGCCTCATAATGAATAGTGTGTTATGTCTTGACAAAAGTCAGGAAAATTAGAGTCTTGGATTTATAGACAATATAACATTACAGTACTGTATATATGAATGCATATATACAGTACATAGTTTATTTAAATATATACATATCGTTAGTCTTTTTAATGAGCGGTTGCTGCAGCCTACCATCCGAACTTGGCACAGGTTTTACGCCGGATGCCCTTCCTGATGCAATTGTATATTGTACGTATTAAAATCTTGTTTATCAAACTTGGAGTCATGCAACCACATATTTACACTACAATAATAACAGGTCTGCACTGACAGAGAAAAAAAATAGATGGCACACTAATGTGTTTTGAGCGCACACAGTGATTGCCTTACACTCAGAATCAGCCTTGTCTCCAGGCGGGCGGGGAGCGATCTGATCCAGCCACAGTGACAATGACACTCTGACAGTTCTACGTGGCTGTAGGTCATTAGTATAAGAGCAGTACTTTTACAGCGTGTAGTCTTTTATTCATGCCATTGTGGGTCATGAACTGAGAAAGAATGTCAAGATGGATGTCAAACCAGGCATGCCGTATTCATTAAAATTGATTCTTGTTGACATGAAGGTGCATTCTTTCCCGTAACTGCACTCTGCCAGATGCCAGTCTCCTCGAACCCGATCGCGAACCACCTGGAGCTAATCTGTAAGAAGCTTTGCCGAGGACTGATAGAAAAACAACTTGACCTTGGGAGGAATAATAGCTGTTGCTTCGGCCGTTGTGATAAAGTACGGACACATTAATTTGACAACAAGGCGCTCTTAGGTTGAGGAATTGTATGAGAAAGAGAAGGAGAAGGAGAAGGGATGAGCCGCGAGTCCAGCTGTCACAGACTCCTCCATGTGAGAAAACAAAGCAGGCCGTCGCCGTCTGGACCGGCCAGCTTGGCACATCGAAACAAACGGCTGCACCTGCTTGTCCAACCCCTACAATTCACCATAAATCATTTTCTCTTGCGCCCCTCAAAACCAGAGACATTTTTTTTAACCCAAGAAAAAGGAAAAGGCAGAACGGTTAACTGATAGTCTCATGAATACATCATGGAATTGATTGGACAGGGCGATTACGCTGATGGAATGCTCTCATTAGCTGTTATGAATACATCGCAAACTCTTTCTAAACCAGCCATGATTTTGGAAACTCATCCATGTTTACTCATCTGTGTAAAAAAAAAAAAAAAAAAAAAAACCCTGAACATGTTCGCTGAAAGAAAAGATAAGAGTGAGACAGCGATTAATAAGAGAAGGCACCAGTGACAGGTTGAGATGAGTGCTGAGCGTGCGTCAGAGAGTCACTTCAACCAGACTACCCTGTCAGCTCCATTCTCACTCCTGAAGCCTGGTGCCGAGTTCCTCAAGCCCACACATGTCCTCGATTTGCATTGGCCTATATTTATTAGCCAGGCTATCTAACTCCCTCCCTCCCTTCCTCCCTCCCTCCTGCTCGTATCATCTATTGCAAGAGATTGCAGAGGTGCTCCGGTGCTACCGGGACATCTGAATTAACGGGAATCGATTCGCAGGGAAAATTAAGATTAACTTCACCTGCGAGGTAAGAAAAAGCCAAATGAAATAAAAGAAGGGAAATCAATGTCTTAACTAAAGGATGGCATGAATTATTGATGAGCAGCACGTAACGTAATCTCAGGCATCTGTTTTCTGACTAATATCAGCACATGGTGAGAGAAGCGTCACCGCACAAGCAGTGTCTTATTGATTTTACGCTCGCATATCCATGGGGACGGAGCATCCGAACATGGCCAGAGTTACATACGAGGTGTGTGGGGCATGATGTAAATGAAAAACATTTTAAAAAATTATGTTTTAGATACCGTGCTGATACTTGTTTCATTATATTCTGAATTTAATTTAAAGAAAAGAAAAGAAAAGAAAAGAACACCTACAGAATGCATAAATACCAAAATATGGAAAGGTTAACTATATAAAATAATATAATTCAAAATATAAAAAGCATAAAATTACATGTACAGTTAAATGACATTCACATTTATCTGCATCTTTGTGTTTTATTTATTTGATTATTGTATTTTTTTTATAAAATTGAGATCACAGCTAATCATTTTAAGTACATTTAAAATACAAAATGTCAGCTTTATTTAAGCATCCTCTTTTTCACTATTCGAGACCAGTGACGTCTACACAGTGAAGAAGATTGGATTTAGAGTGCGTTTTACATGTAGGTCTGATGATCCTGAAGGACTGTTGGACAGTTGGCTGCTGTTCTCCAGCCAGCTGTGGGTCATTTCTTATTCACAGCTGCCAAGACTGAAACACATGGGAAAATAATGACCTCCGGAAAAAGCAACTAGATATGTGATGATTTTTATGACTATGGATTTCCTAAACATTGCATAGTCACATATGTTGTAAACAACTGTTTAGATCGAATTCTTCTGGAATCAGTGGCATAAAGCAATGATCTAAATCCGATCTGAATATTTATTTTTGCTTGTTTTAAAGAAATTTCCATTTACTTTACAAAATAAGAGACATACTGCGATACCGCTGTGTCCTAATCTATATGCAAATGTCAAAATACTGAGGCACTCTCAGAAAAAAAAACACTTAATAATCATTTGGTTGAGCGTTCTAGAAGCATCAGGATGAATTTATCCTCTGCATATTATGACAACAACATATGTAACACCAGTGAATGTACAGTAGAATGAGCCACATACCCCCAACCCCTTTCGACTGAATGCTTTAATCATTTATCATTTAAACATACAGCATTTATCAATAAATATGTCAGAATATAGGACTGATGAAAAATTTTATTTATATTGTATGCATAAGAATATATTTATGCATGTGCAGACATATGTATCTCATACTGTATATCACTTATAAATAAAAATGATGCATGGTTAAAGCACACACAGGGACTGAATACAGAAAATATTGCTTTAGATTCATCATACTGTAGCATTTTGTAGGAATACACACAGCACACTTTCAGTTCGTGAACACACCCATATTTATGTAGTACTGTTCATATACTGTATTATTATTATTATTATTATTATGGGCGTGTTTATAGGGAAAGGTAGAGCAGAACACCATCATGTAATATCAGCTGCAAAAATATTCATCTTCAGTCCTCATTCAAATCGAGACATAAGCCAGAGTCTTAGTGAATTTGCCTACCTTTATAGGTGTTTTGCATCTAAAAAGATGTTGGGTTATTATGCAAAATAACAGGGACTACAGCCAGGCCACTGGGGCAGGACGCATGCTGCCCCACGCTGATTCTGTAAGGATATTCAGTGGAGGAAGAGTAACAGACAGCACGGTTACCGACACGGTTAGTGTCACCAGTTTGGGCTGGTTTTAATATACAGTACCATGTGTAGCTGTATGCTGAGATTGCGTATTATATTTTATTCTAATAAATTTCCCCCAAAACAGGCAATTTGTAAGCTGTGTATCTTTAATGTACAGAACCATTAATGTTGTTAAATTGTTACAGTATGTTGCAAAGATTGGGGGGGAAATGGGGGCTTTATGGAGTGGATAATGTCCGTACATCTGAAATGCTTCATTTAATAGGGTTACAAAGGCAAAGAAAAGGGAAAGATGAAAAGATAAACACAGGTGTTTTCCTGTTGACTGAATTTTTGGGTTAGTGATTTGAGATGTAGTTGGAAATTTTAGCTGAAACCTGGCAACTATGTTTGCCAGTGTGTTCAGACCTTGTGTGTTCAGCGAAAACACTGCAGAAGGGGAAACACCTTCTGTATCGAACCCAGTTAAACAATGTTCAAACTGTACAGGATTACTCGACACTACACCAAAAATAGTAGATAGTTGCATAAGGCAAGTGTAAAAGCGTCTCTGCTTCATTTTTGTTTTAGGCGACGTCACTGATGATGTCACATCCTGCCCCAACAAAAGTAGTTCAGAATCTCTTGCTGTTTTATTTCTTCATATTCTATAGACCTAAATGTTCGATATGCATTTAATTTCGCAAGATAACGAACCTTGTTTGTGTAAACGCGTTTAAATAATGGTTGATAATAAAGCAGAGTTAAAAACCCAGACTGTGTTTCTTTCAAAGAAAAGAAAAATCAGGAATCCAGTACAAGTTGAAAAGAATTTTTAAGCCATATTGAACTACACAGCTGGACTCCAACACTAACCAGAATAGAGTAATTTGTTGCTCTCTGGGAATTCTGAAAAATTTCTGCCTGAGCTTTCTACGGAAGCATATATACGGGTTGGGAGCCTACTGAGAAAAAGCAAAATGTGGAGATGAAATTATTGCCTATTCAGTATTGCAGAGGGACAGAATCGTAGGAAACGTTTCCTACTGGTACGTGTCATTTTCTTTTTTAGTAATTAGCGGAGCTCGCTATTGCATTTCTAGAAGCGGATCTAATATCTGTATGCGTTGGCATGGCGTATCGCAAAGCGCTGTAACGACGATAAATCTGGGCCAGATGGAAATTTAGACGTACAAAAAGGGAATTATAGAATTCCATGTTTAATTATTACTGATTTTTACATGCAATCTCACACACCATACGCCTTCCGCGTGGAGCAATAGTGATGAGTGATGATGGACCGTAGCGGTGATAGGGAAGAACATGAGCGTTTATGACACATAAAGAATAAGAGAAAAAGAGGAGTATAAAAGAAAAAGCCAAGGACGCCAGGTGAGACCTGAAAGCTGCCTTTGTGCGTAGCCTGGCAGGAGAAACACTGACCTAGTCTGTGACGTGCTACACGCGTTACACTCCCCCAAATACATACACACACACACACATGAAGGGGGTTATAAAGAAGAGGAGAGAGGGCAAATAAGTCAACCTCAAAACTGCACCATGTTTTCATACCAAACACAGAGTCCAGTCATTCCCAAGAGTAACCGCTCATGAAGTCGATTTACTGTATTTTCCCTGCTTGCACAGATTTAATTTAACTTCTTAACAGTTTTTGTTATACACCCCCACCTCCACGCCTCCCTCCGCCCTCCTTCAATGTTGGCTGTACCAAACTCTGTTTCACTAGAGCTTGGAGAGAGCTTGATGCTATCTCTGTGCGGCTCATGTTTAGCATGCTCAGGCCAAACACTGGGCCAGTGTGTGTGTCAACAGCAGAACGGTCTCAGACCACCGGTGTAAATGCAGCCGCCGCAAATCAACCATGGCTGTATGCTGGCGCACACACTCTCTTTTGTGCGCGCTGGAGCTGCTTCACTGAGTGCATGCTGGATGTAAGATTTTGACGTTCTAGGGAAGAACAGAGAGAACTCGCTGACGAATGGATAATTTTCCGGGAAATGCTTACTGCACGTATTGTACACATTTAAATGTATATTTGATTGTCTGCTCAGCTTCCTTGTGTTGCTTAGGACAAGTTTTTTTTTTTTTTTGCTTGCCTTGCTTGATATTTTTAATTAAAATTTCATTCCATTTAGTTTTAATTACATGCAAAATTCCCAGTCTTGCGTATTAAAATATTCAAAATAGCTGCAGTATTACAGAAAGCGAATAATATATTATTCGTTTATGTGAAGCGTTTGATTAGTGACAGAATGCATGAGTGTCACTTGCTAGACTAACTGACCAGAAGGCTATTTAGTGATGCGTGCTGTTGATTTCTCTGCTAGGACAGCACAGAGGGATTCGGTGAGCCATGAGGAAACTGGAGAGAGGGAAGAACGTGCCACTCATCACTTTGATTGGACGACGAGACGAGGACCACACACCGCTTGGACGGCGGGTTCCAGCCCGGCTGTGAGAAAGAGGAAAGAAGTGTAAAAGCCAGAGTTTAGTCCATTGAGTGCTGTATCTCCTACTTCTTCTAATGGACCAGTGGCTGGGGGAGCTATGCCAGACCTCGGGCCTTTTCCCCCCACCGCGTCTGCTCCTTGCTGAAGCTCCCAGCTGAGTCCTGGAGAGCTAAAGGCTAAGAGCGACGAACCCCCATGCAGGCGCGCAAGAAGTATGTGCTGCTGGGTCTGTGTACGTGCTGCTGGCTGCTGCTGTTCTACTGGGGCGGCCTACACGAGCGGCTCCTCGGCCTGGTGACGCACAGGAGGGCCGAGGTGCTGCGCCCATGGCCTGACTGGTTGGACCGAGCCCTTTTACCAGCGTACGCCAGCCATGCAGAGCTGCAGAACGGAGCAGGGCCTGGTGACTCACCTGTGCTGCGACGCCAGGCCTGGAACAGTATCTATAAGGACAGCCGGTGTCGAATGGAAACGTGCTTCGACTTCAGTCGCTGTCATGGACGCGACGGCTTTCGCGTGTACGTATACCCGCCCGAGAAGGGCGACCGCGTGTCGGAGAGCTACCGCAAAATCCTGGCCTCGGTGGCCGAGTCCAGATACTACACATCAGACCCACGCGAGGCCTGCCTGTTCGTGCTGGGCATCGACACACTGGACCGTGACCAGCTTTCGACGCAGTTCGTCCCCAACGTCGACGAGCGGATCCGTGGCTACCCGCTCTGGAACGACGGACGCAACCATGTGGTTTTTAATCTGTACTCAGGCACCTGGCCAAACTACACGGAGGACCTGGGATTTAACATAGGCCAGGCCATCCTGGCAAAGGCCAGCCTGAACACAGAGCACTTCCGGCCCGGCTTCGACGTCTCCATTCCATTGTTCTCAAAAGAGCATCCACAGAAAGGCGGCGAGCGTGGCTGGTTGTTGCGCAACACCGTGCCACCGAAGCGGAAATATTTACTCATGTTCAAGGGGAAACGCTACCTAACAGGGATCGGTTCTGACACACGGAACGCACTGCATCATATCCATAACGGCAAAGACATCATATCCTTAACAACCTGCCGCCACGGCAAGGACTGGGAGAAGCACAAGGATGCTCGCTGTGACCACGACAACCAGGAATACGAGAGGTAAGTCACGTTAGCGATGAACCTGAGCTCCTGCTTGCTGAGAATAAAGTGACGAAGCATGCTGTCGCTTAGTGTTTAAGAGGGTAGCTTCCTTCTATAAGACGTGTTAGTGCGTAAGAGGAGCATGAAATCGTACACTTTATGAAGTAGCGATGAAAATGTGTGTACAGCGTGTAAAGTACACAGTGTTAAGGTTCAGACAGATGCAGCTATTCAGGACGGTGGCTGTAAATCAGGAAACGAGGAGCAATCATGGGAACTAGTGCAAATCAAGAACATGAACTTGAATCCATTTTGGTTCTCTGCTGGCGTAATGACCACAATTATTCATAAATACTTGCGGAGTTTTTTTTTCCCCCATAGCATTACTGTTGTTAGCATAAATACTGTGTCATGTACAAGCTGCAGGCTTGATGTAACTCTAATCATATTTCACTAAACATATACTACATCTGGCATCACAGCAAACTGATTAGATGATTCGATGCAAATTTACTTGGAGTACCAGCGTGCAGTTATAGAATCGTAACCTCCTTTTAATGGAAGAAGAAAATATAGAAACAAATCGAACTCGAGAAAGATGATGAGACCAGATGCTTCCGCGCAGATGTACGAGGGCGAGTCCAGAATGATCCGCGCTCCGGCTGAGTTTATTTTAATTAACATTTAGAAAAGGCAAATACATCATTTCTTTTCGACATAATCTCCTTGCGTTTCAATACACACTGTCCATCTGTCCACAAGCTTTTGTAAGGTGTACTGTATATTCTCATTACAAAATGTTTTAGTCCGAGCTGTGAGTAATGAATGCACCGCTGTCTCCAGTTCTTCATCAGAAGTGCATCTTCGTCCTCGTAGGGGCGCTTTCAGGGGACCAAACAGGTACAGTAAGGGTCTAATGATGCGAGATCATGACTGTAGGAAGGACACTTTAACACCTTGATAGAGTGGGTGGAAACGTGCGGACATGAGATCACGACACCCTCGGATAGCGGTCCTCTGTGTTTAATCTGAAGTTTAGTCTTCAGCTCTTCAATAAGCGTCTCACTGTAACGAGCACTGTTGATTGTCAAACCTTTTTCCTGATAATGTTCCAATACTTCTGACCCTTGAGAATCCCAGAAAACTGTAAGCATGAATGAATTTCCCAGCTGATGGTTGACTTTTGAACTTTTTCTCTGTCAGTGATTAAGGGTGTTTTCGTTCCAGACGCTGCCGTTTACTTTCGGGCTCGTAGTGATGAATCCGTGTCTCGTCCCTAGAAATGATTCTCTTTAAGAAACTCGCCCCACATTGTGTTCGCAAATATCCAAACATTTCTGTTTATGCACTTCCGTGAATTGTTTCAGCACCTGACACACCCTCAGACCACTGACCGGGGAAGAGAGGAGCCTTATATGGACACAGCGGCCTGCAAAAGTTTTAATATAACCGGAGTACGGATCATTTTTGACTCGCCCTTGTTCTTGTATAAGAAAGCGCTTCTTACTGGGGCGTTGATGGCGGGAGTTCAACCCACTGAGTCGTGTCAGTAGGAACAGTGACATTCAGCTCTATGTAAAAACGCATCAATACATTTTTTTTGTAAAATTGTGGCCAAGAGACTGTTTGACTGAGTGTTTAACTGTCCTTTCGGTGACTAAAAATGTCATTGCGGGATGTGATTAGACTGTCGGCATGAACGCTCCCATCCACAAGCACACAGAAAGAGAGTGAGAGAGGGAGAGAGAGAGAGAGAGAGATATTATAACGGGGCTGCAGTGCAGAACCCCCTGAATGACAAAAGCACATTTAAGTGTTCAGTGCTGCAAAAACCGTAGACACTGGTCTAAAGAGAGGTGATGCCTTCAGATGAATCATTAATCAATGTGGTTTTAACCAAAGTTGTCAAACATACACAATAAAAAAACTGTTTGCTGTGAAAGAAATTTTGCTTTCAGGCAAGAGACGACCTTATAAAGGGACGGGTCACAGCAATACAGAGTTATTCCGACTCTGCTCCACGATGCATGTATTTGTAAGCGAAGGATACGTGTCTCGAGTGGAATGGTGGCTTAGTGGTTAGCGCTGTCGCGTCAGACCTCCAGGGTTGGGGGGTTTGCATGTTCTCCCTGAGCTTGGTGGGTTTCCTCTGGGTACTCCACATTCCTCAGACATTCCAAAGACATGCAGTGTGGACTGATTGGCATTTCCATGTTGGCCGTAGTGCATGATTGAGTGTGTGATTCAATCCAGAGTGCACCCCGCCTTGTGCTTCAGGTTCCCTGCGACCCTACAGGGGATAAGGGGTATGGATAATGGATGGATAGTATTAATATTTGGATGGATGGATGGATGGATGTTATGTCTGACCAGATCTCAACCCAATTGAATGGAAGAATGGTCAACAAATACCGGTACAATTACAGAGATCTGTAGAATCTTAACCACGTTTAAGGCTTGTTTTGGAGATAATTGACTTGTAAGTACAATTTATGAAGTTTATTTTAGAATAATGATCATTACTAAAGTTTGAGGCTGACTAACAGCAAGCGGTAACCTGTTATTCAGGCTGCTTATGTAACTGCTGCGAATGTGCGGCAAAGTGTATCGTCTTAATAGTTCCATCAGTGCGTAGCGTAGCGTAGCGTAGCGCCTCATGCCTGTTTACTTTGGGTTTGTGGTGTGGACACATTTCCACAGCACGGAGTGAATGAATGAGTTCATTTATTCCACATGACGAGTTCTGAGGGTCTCTCTCTCTCTCTCTCTCGCTTTCTCCAAGAAAAGGAAAGGGGTCTTATAACCACACTACTTGGAAAAAGGTATAGTGCTGCTTGGTGGTCCATGGTCTGAGGGCCATTTCTGTTTCTTCCACGTAATAAGAGTGGAGACCAAAGCTGCTGAGCTCTAGGCAGAGAAAAAAGGATTTCATTTTGTGTTCACACTCGGCAGGCAGCGAGCAGGGTAGCGGTGGCATCTAAAGGAGACGAACCAGAGCAACAGAAAAAAAAAACAAAGCCTGTGAAGATCAGCACTGCATGAAATGAGGTCTATTAACTCATTTGTTTCCCTGTTTCCTTCTCCTGCTCGCAGTCGCTCTGTCTGGTCTTCTCAATTGATGGAGGATAGAGACGTAGGAAAGGAAACGTTCTTAGGAGGTACTCGCAGGTTAATGATGTCCGGCATCTGCCACCGCAACAGATTAACCTGACATCACCTCAGACCATTTGCAAAGAAGGAAGGAAGTGGAGAGAGAGAGAGAGAGAAAGACAGAGAGGGATACAAGCAAGCGAGGGCTTATCACAACCTAATGGCCTACTTCGCTCGCTGCTTTTTTTTTGAGGAAAGAAAAACAGGCATTGTACTGAGAATGCAAATGAGGATGAATGTGAGAGCAAGTTAGGGGAAGAAGAAGAGAAAAAAAAAAATAGGACAAGCTGTTGGGGGACATTTCTGGGACACACTCACACTATCACACATGCACTGCCTTCCCAGAAGTCTGTCTCAAACTCTTATGTAAGATATTGTGCAGAAACACCAATGTGTGATGTCTGTGATCAAACACACAGCAAAAGCAGAACAAGCAGCGATAAAAAAGATATAGCCTACTTTTTCAGGACGCCTTATTTGGGCTCGCCACGCGCTCTCTCGCCATGTGCAGGACTTCCTTACAGGTCATTATTCCTGAACATAAAAAGCGAAGCAGACAAAAAGAAGCTAATAAAAGCGATAAACACACATTTTCTACTCTATTGTCCAAATAAATAAAACGTAACAGCAGAAGAAGAAAAAACAAACACCAGATCTGTGAACGGATGTATAAATGGTTTGGATTGTTAAAGCAAGTGGAGAGGGGGAAAAAAAGTGTATTTAAAAGGATGCAATTAAGATAGTGTTTTATCAGGGTATTAGTTACACCATCTTTAGAAAGAGATAGAGAGAGAGAATTTGAGTAAGTGTGTGTGAGTGTGTGTGTTTGGCTGGCGTTTCCCAATAGTAAGAATAAAAAAAAAAAAGCTACATCCAACTGTAATAAAGAGGGTGTGAATTTGTGCCCCTAGACAGAGCATGTCTAGTGTGGGTCAAGCTTCAAGCACAAGGAACTGCATCTAATAATAAAATGCTTGGTTCATTTTAAGGATCCCCTGAAGGATTTCCTTTTTTTTTTTTCATTTAAATTACTTTCATTTTTATTGTGCATGAAGTTTGGATTAAAATTATTCCATGATCATAACATAGTTCTGTACGTAGGGTTCAGGGAATCTGTAAAGGGAACCATAGGAGGTCCCGTTTTTTTTTATTTATTTACAGTTTAGGAAATTAATTCAAACCACCATGAAAAAAGATATTAAGTTTTTTTTTTTTATTAGTGAGCTCTATAGTTTAAAGTCAAGTCACGTCGGTTTTTATTGTCATTTTAACCATATACAGTTCAGTACACAGTGACACGAAACAACCTTCCTCCAGGACCGAGGTGCTACATGCAACATAAATTAACAGAAAACTACATACCTGTAGCTAACTAAGAAACCTAATTAGCTGGCTAACTGTGACCAGACAGATTGACATTTTAAGTTAACAGGGAACTTTTAAAGTTTTTTACAGACATAAAAGAAAAAGAAAAAGTCAGAAAAAAAACTAATAGGTTTATTAATAATTTTAGGCAGACTGTACTGACTGTTTTAAAAAGATGTATAAATAAATCCTTACAATTAATTAAAAAGAAATAGTCACCATATCTTTGTATACACTCAAACCGGACATTTAAAGTGTTACTGTATGTTCATAAAATTATTTGCGTTACAAAAGGTCATTGGTGGCACAATTGGTGGTTATTGCTACATACTGTAGTATTAACCGTGAGAAATGGCGACCTGATATCTTATTGTATTTCAAAAAATAAAAAGTCAGGGTCATCCAGCAAAAAATGATACAGTAATACCGTACATATGAGTTAATCATTTTATAAAGTTTGATGATATTTAATTATAATAAACATTAAATTAGAAACCTTACATAGATTGCTATTTAACTGGTTCATTAAGAGGCATGTTGAAAGCTTACTTGCTGTTATTGTTGTCTTTTCCTGCAGTTTCTAATGAAATATATTAAACAATGGTTTCAGAATGTAATGTATATTTGAGTTAGGCTTGTTCCTGGACCGACTGGTATAACAGGTAGTGAAAAAACATGTATATTCAGTTTAACATCAGAAACTAGGCACATTCCTCATCACTCAAAACTAGTTTTTGCTGGTTTATGTTGGTTAATGCTGGATTACCAGCATCAACATGCAAATGGAGATAATTTTCTGATAAATTTAATAATAAATTCCACCCAAATGTTACAGTTTATATGTCCATATATTAGAGACAGGTTTTCATATATGTTATATAAATAGTCATATACTGTATGTTAAAAATGTATATTAATCATTTCGATATATGGTGATGTACGCCATCTAAATGTCAAAATTATATGTTACCCATACATTCAATTATAGTGCAACAATACAACAATATAAAGGTATATTGTCCATAAGTTGCCAAATAATTTTTTTAACCAGGTAATGCTTCCAAGATAATTTATACTGAATATATTTATATATTTTATCAATTTACACTGACAAAAGACATCTGTTATATTTAATATACCATATTTCCATGTATTACATTTCCGTATGAGCAGTTATGGGAGCAAATATTACCCCATAGTGATTAAATCAGATAAAAAAAATCAGTACTTTATGATCACATACGGTAAAACACATAATATTAAGAACCTTTTGATGTAAAAGTTCCTGTGCTGTACGTCTGCCTACAGATAATGCACAGTCTGCTTAGGTAATCATATTTTCAGAGACGGCTACATTACTATACCTGTGCTACATTTGCCTAAGCAGTATAGAGTAAATATTACATTTGGAACGGCTCTGTCTTATGAGAAAGCACAGCGTGTACATTATCATGCCCCATATTTAGCATTATTTACATCGAGCAGTTGTAGTACAATCTAATGACTATATCATTATAATGAAAAAAGAAAAAAAAACTATTTATTTATTCACCCATCGCAGGGCACAAGCACACAAATTTACACACTCAATCATACACTACAGTAAGTGCAGTTTGAAAGCACCAAGCACCGACGTACACAGAGCGAACATGTAACCTCCATACACACCGACACTTAGATCAAAGGCGAGTTTCGAACTCACAACCCCGGAGGTGCGAGGCGACAACTGCCCATTTGATTTATGCTAAATATATACTTTTAATACACTGTATTAAGACATTATACAGTAAATGAATTCTGCTTAGTTTCACATATTTCATTTGGATTATGATTTATATGGGGTAATATATTTAGCATTAGTTCATACTCCAGCACTGTTGAATTGTCAAATCAGAAGGTGCGCATTAGTTTACTACTGTATAACAGCAGCTGTGTTCCAGTAATTCCAGCTGTAGCATAAATATGTTATGTTTAAAGAAAGGCAATCATTCTGTACTGGTTTCTATAGAAACAGCTCTGGTATGGTGGATGTGCTGTCAAAATGTAAAGCTATTAGGGCTATTAATAAACACTAAAACTTTTTCATCTTTTTTAAAAAAAAGGATCCGTTTAATGGAAAAAAAATTTTGATCATTGACGTGGTGTAGTTTCTGGTTAGAAGAGATTTCATTAACGTGTTGAATGAGTTTCAGGTGTCAGATCGGTAAGGGAATAAAATGATGACAAAAGATTTTGTGGTCGTTCTATAAATGCTTTAATACAGAGACATATGCTTCGTCAATCAATTGAAGATTGTAATCTCAGGCGAAGTGAAAACGGCCATGCCTGACATTTTGTATAATTTTTTAAAACCCAACACCTCATGTGTTGCCTTTTGAGATGGCGATATCGTACCATCCGAGGTGGATTATTTTCCTAGAAACGCACAGCCCATCATCCCTTACATACAACACATATACAGGTACTACAGGTAGACAGTATGAGGTGCATGATTTAAATGTAAGAGTGTGACACAGCGTTTAGCCGTTAAATGCGGAGATTAAAATCTTTGTTGGACTTATTAACTGCTTGCTCTCAGATCCTCATGGGAACCTAATCCTGAATGAGTGCAGTAGGCAGAGGCAGGTGCACTTAAAGGGTTAAACAAATAACAGATGAAAGACTTACAGAAAGTGCTGGTAACTGTATGGGGAAGAAATATTTGGTATGTACTGTACTGTATAAAGTGCCTACTTGCCTAAGAAACTTTGATGCTTTTTGTTTAGGTTTAGATCTATGATCAAGATTGCTCTAATAAAATAAATACATCAAACAGAAGTAATCAGTTAACATTGAAACAAATATTTATGATCGAATATATACATACTGCATAGACATATTTTTTCAGCATTGTTTTATTTCTGTTGTACCCTTCTGCATTCTTCTGTAGATTATTCAGGCTAGAAGGAAATACGGCCTTCTTAGAGTAAAATGAGCCCATTGTTTTGAAAAGCCTTGTAGATGTGTGCATTCATCCTTGAAGCAAAAGTTACAGAACACCATTATTTTACATTTCTTACCACCATTATGTACACATACTGTAGAACACTGGCACGGTTTGCTTTCTAACTCTGTGACACAATGGGAAAGCTTTTAGTATACTTTCTCTGATGCAGCTAAATATCTGTTTAATAGTATGATCTATTATCTGTCTACATATTGTCTAATAATAGCACTGATGAAAAGCATTTTGCATTTTTTTATGTTGACATTACATAACAATTATATGTTGTTTATTTGCTGGTGTAAATGACAGAATAGAATATATAATATTCAGAATATACAGTACTGTATAAAACTGATATATGAGCCTCATTATTTGAGTTTCGCCTGACAGCAGCGATTGTGCACTTCAATTACACAAATAGTGCACTAGAAAAAGACATCACAACACAGCTGAAACATGCATACACGCAAACGCACTCCCTGCATGTTTTTAATATAGTAGACTTTCTCCTCATTGTTACAGTATTATGATGTGGTGTGTTGGATTTTAATCGATTGCATTCGTGCTTACTGGACTGTATCCCTAAACAAATCCTCAAACCCATAAGAGCACCACAGTCGCCCGTAAACTCTATCTATTGTTGCGGCGTTCTAAAACGGCCTGCCAGTTGCTGAGATTCCTGCCTGGCATGTGCTGGGAAAGGTCACCTTTTAGGCACATACTTATCAATCTTCCAGATACAGCCAACGAGGAGTCACTTAATTGTGTTATGTTTGAATGCAGATACTGTACATGAACACTGCCAGTGACCCCAACAGCATCTGAGAGCTTTTAAGGCTGACCAAAATTACACATAATTATAATTTATTTAGTACAGTAGAATTGTTCATAATGTTGGCTTTTGTTTGGAGCTTTTTTTCTTCCCATGCACAAGATTTTCCGCAATGCAGGAATCACAGTCACTGAAACTCTATTGACGTCCCCGGCAGGTCTGGAAAATTTGATTATTTCTGAAGCCTGAAGGTTGGCGAGTGTGTCTCAGCTTTATAGGCTGGCACGCTCCGGGCTTACTGTCGTGTATATCTGTGTAATGGGAGGGCATTTAGAGTCCTAAATCTTCTTTTTGTGCACCGTATTCTGCGCTCTTAAGGTAGGAGCGAGGAAAGCCAGAAGCGTCATGGCTCCTATTGTCAACCTCCACCAGAGCAGAAAGCGCTCAGGAGCATATGAGCCAAGCACTTCGGACAAACGCCCTTTCTCCAACACCACCACCCCACCCCCAAGGTCCTGGGCTTCCTGTTATTCTCAGAGTCAGAGCACACATCCCAATGCATCATTTAATGTCTTCCTTTTAGCGACACTCAGCGAAGCAACGTTTGGTAATTAGCTCATGAGAATGAGAATTGGAGTTGCATTAGATCGGGGGGGCGGGGAACACTAGAGCGCGCAGTGAGGGAGCCGGACAGGGATAATAGCGTGGCTTAAGAAGGCAGGGCTAAAACAGAAGTGTTCTGATTCTCAACGGGGTGGGGGGGGGGCGGGTGGTACTCAGTGATTAAATGTAGATGTGGTGACCATCAGATTAGATGGTATTAGAGATGCGGCACAGTCATCAGATCATCCGGGCTTAATCCTGAAGAAACGTGTCTGTCTAAATGTATTGACTGGATCATAAACCTGGAGAACATCATGCAACACCGGCACTGTTACTCAATGCAGCATGCTACGGATCCGGACTGTACAACCCTCTACTGATCAATATATGATGGTTTTTTTTTGTTTGTTTGTTTATTTTAATATATATTATTCATTTATTTATTTATTTATCTCATTCCTCATCTAAACATCACCAGATACAGTGGAACCCTGGATTACGAGCATAATTCGTTCAGGAAGTAGGCTCGTATTCCAAAGCACACGTGAAAACTCATTTTATTCGTTATATAAAAAAACAAATAAATACATTAAAATAATTAACACAAAATATAAAGTACAAGTAAAACAAATTAACCTGCACTTTACCTTTTAAAAAAAAGTCAAATAAATCAGATAAGTGTTTCCGTTCGTGCGCTCAGGCGCTGTGTGTGTGTGTGTGTGTATGTGAGAAGCTAAAGTAAGGAGCCGCTCCCCCTTTTCTCGTCTTACACAGCCTTCCTTCACTCTTTACACACACACGCGCGCGCGCGCGCACACAACGGAAACACTGTTTTATCGGAAAAAATAAACAAGAAATCTCTCTAATGATACTCGATTGAGCGTCACACTAACAAAATCACTGCTGTAAAGTAAAAATAAAACAAAATTACCTGCACTTTACTTTTAAAAGAATCACGACAGAGCAGTGTTTCTGTGTAGAGCAGAGAAAAAGAGTGTGAAAGAGGGCGAAAGTAGGAGGGGTCTGTGTGTGAGTGTGCGTGTGTGGCACGGTGTCCAATGACGCATGCACACAGACACATAGAGCAGGCTGAGTCTTGAGCAGAGAGAGAAAATGGTTTTTAACCTCTCCAATGAGATTTGCTTTTTCTTTATTCATCACGCACACACGCATACTGTCCAGACAGAAAAACATCACAAAATATGTTTTACATAAACACACGTGGTAACAGTGTTATAGAAAACAGTACACACATGCACACAGATGTTGATTATACCAGTAAGAGGAGACGATTTAACCACAATTCCGCAGCACAAGAGAGAGAAAAACCGTTGGCTCAGTTGTGATCATGCGTGATACATGATACTCGAACTCGAAAACCAAGACTTGTTCGTTTTCCAAGTTAAAATTTTATTGAAAATCTCTGCTCGTCTTGCGGAACACTCGCAAACTGAGTCACTCGCAATCCAGGGTTTTACTGTACAGTGAAATCGGTTGTGGCGTTGTTACCGCTAATCTGTCTTAGCATGCCGTGAACACACCGCAAAATATTGCATTATATCAAGTGAAAATATTATACAGTCACATTTCAGACTGCTTAAGATTACAATAAGCCAAATAAACAGTAAGATCATTCAATCTGATGTGTTTCTAGAAAAGTTCAAGGTTTCAATACTCATTTCAACTTTGGTCTATGATATTGAGAGATACTGTATTTTTGCTAATTGTCAACATCTTTTGAAGTTGCAAAAACGAAGAAAAATAGAGTTATAAAAATATAAACATTTAAATGAACAGAAATGTCTAGATGTAGGTGGTATAATCTTATATTTAGTGTAAATAACTATGGCTAAATTTAGTTCATTTTAAACTAAATTTTCATCGTGCAGGCTCTGTAAAACCACTTTTCAGTTGGCTCGAACTGAATTCCATGGTGTAGCACAGGTGCTGCTTTGTTAATTACCACATACCATCGCCTGCATGAGCCGCACTAAGCAACTGAGAAACACCGCAAACTATTTGCAAAAAAAAAAAAATAGTAAAAGTGTAAAACACTACTACAGTACAAAGGTTTTAGCCATTTTTATGTAACGTATTTATAAAGAAGCATCTTCGCTAATATATCTAACAAGGCAGATGGGTGAAATAAATTGCGCCGAACAAAATGATATAATTAATACTGTTAAAGTTTGCTGTCCAACATTGTTCGATTTGGAGTGATCTAGTCTATTAAGCATAGATAATATTTATAAAAAAAAACAATGTTGTGTCCATGAAAAAAACACTTGTTAGTGAGACTCATAAGAATAAAAGGCTTCAGTTTGCTAGGGAACATAAAGATTGGACTTTGGAGTGATAGAAAAAGGTCATGTGATCTGACGAGTCCAGACTGAGCCTATTCCAGAGTGATGGGCGTGTCAGGGTGAGAATGGAAGCGCATGAAGCGATGCTCCCATCATGCATAGTTTATCACATCTGTAATAAAACAGGCGTATTCATTTTTATAGATTGTCTCAAATCTCTACAAGATTTTGTCCAGAAATAAATGTAACTTTGGTTAGAAATAAATGTTGTGATGTTGCAAAAGGTTCCTGAAATAATGCCACAGGGATTCAGTGCTGAAATCAGTGCTTAAGGCAATCACACAAAAATATTGAGGTGTGAGGCGAGGTTTTTGGCGAGGCAGTGTGAAACATACAGTGTATGCTGGTGTTGATATTAATGTAAGCCACGGTAAGGATTCCATACAGTCCATGAAATTAAAATAGACTCCCTTATTGGATCTTTTCTACTCATACTGTATATTGATAAACTGAGCAACAAAATAGCGAATTCTGTTGTTTATAATCTTTTATAATTTGAGGTTTTGGAGGTTAATTTTGTGTATACAATATATGCGCCATTAAAGGACAAATATTATATGATTTAGCTGGAAAGATGTAGATATTTAAAGCAATACAGAAATACAATGCAAACATGAACATAAGAAATATTAAATAATCATGATTTGACTATACTGTAGTTCGCTCAATGAAGATTTTAGATTATCCTAATGCATGTGATCCCTGTGGACTGAGATGATGATATGGCAAGCTTCATATTAGGATTGATCATCTTTAGCTCTGTGAGCCACTGATTGGACATTCACAGTAAATGCCTCTTAACTGATTTACTGTGCCTGCGCTGGATGTAATTTAACCCTTTTTCGAAGTAACAGAGCACCTTCAGCTCTGGATCTTAATCGAATTCGCTGGTGGTCGGTTCCCTTTTTTTGTCCTTTAATTAGACTTACAGTATACACGTTCCTGAATTACATCATTATCCCTCTGTCTCTTTCACAATTTAACCAGGATTAGAAAACTAACCTATGATAACGGTATATGATGATTCTTCATTCTTTTTCGGTGTGCATCCAAAGCGTAACAGACTATAGATAATCTCTCCGTCTCAGGTTTCCTGGTAACAGTGTCGGAGCCCTTGGTCATGTGAACTGTCCCTGTGCGGACGGGAGCGAGGCATTAAACACCAGCATGGTGACATGCCCTAGATAAGGCTGTCAGCTGAACAAGGCAGAAACATATTGAACTTTATGAATTAATCATGAGAAAAGTCGTCAAAGTTTTTTATTTAATGATGGCCTTTACCGCACTGCTCTTACTCGATACAAGTCCGGTGTCACCTCCCCACTCATCTGCCGAGCAACACAGCACAGAATCATAATACATCCTGTAGACCTTGAATAAATACCCTCTGTACTGCATCATTAAATAGACTTCATTATGCTCAACTCTTGCAGACTTTTTTTTTTTTTAATTAATAAACTTAATTATGTTTTACTCCTTCAGGCTTTTTTAACTGGATAGAGCTAGATTTTATGACCGCAAAAATAAACGTACTCTCACCAGCCACTTTATTAGGAATACCATTGTGCCTGTTCTTTATGAATTAGTCAACCAGACAGTCATGAGGAAGAAAGCCATCTGATTCACATCATCAATGAAGAAAAATGTTATCTTAGTGACTCTAAAAAACAAAAAACATCCAGTGAGTTATTTCTGCATGTGGAAGCGTTATGCTGATGACAAGTGGTCAAAGGAGAAGGCCACTTTTTATAACCGTGGTGAGCAGAAAAGCCTCACAGATGTGTTAAATGCACATCTGCTACAACAGTAGAAGATCACACACATCTCCTACCCTTCTTAAACTACTATAGCAGTTTGGACCAATTTCAGGGTATGAATTCAATTTGAATAAAAGTGTGCTGTTTCCATTAAGTGCTGATTCTTCAATCCTGGAGGGAAGTAGGCTGCCGTTCAGAGTGATCAAAAAAGCTTTTAATCACATACGAAAATCTTTTTAAGCATAATTTTGAAAAACTTTGAACGATACCAAATTGGACTTGGCCATGTTATTAGCCCCTCCCATTTCCACTTCCACTTTTTTGCAGTAGTTCATTTACATAGACACTGAAACAGTGTGTTTAAAGGAGGAGTGAAACAGAGGGAGTTTACGAAAAAAAATCCATTATCTGAGGGTTATTTCAGCCGGAGCATTAACTAGCACACTGTGGCCGATCTCTGAGACCTTATTAAGTTGTTAAAGAAATAGTAAGTTATGGGACCATAAAATCTCTAGACTCGATAATATCTTTGTGCATTGTGAATGGCAAAACAGCTCTGGCATAGATCTGATCTCCAGCAGCCCAAGCATGACTTTCGTATCTATTATTGGGAGGCTAATTTATGCAGTATGACATATTGGATTTACTTTCACCGAGATACGGAATGTCCGGTTTGAGTAACAATAGAAGCCAGTTCATGCAGGCCTGCGTGTCTTTGCCAGCAATTGTCAGGGCCGCAGACCAGCATAGGAACTGTTAATCCGGTTGAGACTCATTGTCTTAAAATCTGACCGGGTGGTTAAATGAATCCGGGACTTTCGATTGTGCAAAATAACACAACACCGTTGTGAGAGGTAAAATTTAAAAAGAGTTTATTTCTCTATATAATCCCTGATACACTAATGCACTTAGTCAAGTGTTTCACTAGTGCTTGGACAATATCAAGTTTTCTCAGTACGCCGAGGCCGTGAATAAACCGTCTAAAAACGCAGTTCTCCCAAACGACCTAAACATTTGGAAACGTCTTGGAGCGAGGTCAGGACCGTACGGGGCCGCGTGGCAATAACTCCCAGCCAAGTCCCTGTAATGTGCAAGTGAAGTTGGTGAAAGACTGTGTGTACAGTTCACACTGTACGGATGAATCTCTTCCGCAAGTTGTATCAGTCATCCCTCTCGCTGAATGTTCACGGGAACGACCTCGGTTGGCTCTTCTGTAAATGTCAATTAGTTTTTAAATTTAAATTTTATTCGTCACATAGACAGTCATACACGTACGATATGCAATGAAATGCTCATACGACTGCTCGTGACTTTAAAATCAGGATTATCAATAAGAAATAAGTTCTGAAAATATGAAAAAACTTTGCTGCAGAAATAAATATAAAATATAGGATATAAAAAAAAATATATATATATATATATTTAACCAGTTTTAAGTTACTAAAAAAACAAATTTAAAACACACAAACGGTTGGAGCAGTCGTGACGGCAGCCGACCTCACCGGTGCCATCTTGGAAGTTTTATGCCTTCATTCATGACGATTTTCATCACCAGTCCCTGTTTGACTCAAACGCCACTCATTTTTTTTCATACAAACTTAAATAATTCTTTTGACTGTGTAAAGCTGCTTTGCGGCAATGAAAATTGCTAAAAGCGCTATACAAATAAAATTGAATTGAATTGAATTGAATTGAATTGAATTGAATTGAATTTTTTAACCTACAAAAATTTACAAGAATTTTTTAACCTGTCTCTCTTGTGTATGATCGCTAGCTATTTTTTCCAGGAAACAAAAGTTCGAAACCTGGCATAAGGATGGTAATATCGGGAAAAATTTTATGTAAGAAATTCTAATTATTCAGATATCTACAGGCTTGTCAGAACAAAAAATATATAAATAAATTAATAAAGTAGTAGTAGTTAGAAAAATAACCATGGACTAAGGATTTTAGGATTAAGTTGTTTCTTCTTGTATAATAGCAAATCCTCACAGAAACAAGAAATGAGTAAGTCAGCTGATGAAGATACTCTTTTGCATGTGCCTGACATCTTATCTCTTATCCAGTTCCATGTTGTCCATCTTGTCATCAGTCGTGTCCAACTAAAAACAGTAAAAATCTACACGAATATTAATCCAATCTGCATTGTGTGAATAGTTCAGGCTGGTGAAGGTGGTACTGTATAACGGTGTGTTTTCTTGGCACACTTCATACTAACCAGACCTCATTTAAATCTAAGGATTGTTGCTATATTTGTAACTTCACAATTTACCTATTTTAAAAAAGGACGTGATGATAACGTTCCATTCCCAAAAGATTTCTCATCCTGTTTCCACTATTATTACAATCAATTCTGGCTTCCACAGTCACCAGATCTAAATCCAGCGGAGCAACAGGGTAGAACAGGAGATTTACAGCATGAATAAACTGCAATGACACATTTATGGGAAGCAGTAAATAAAAATAAATAAATAAATGCAGCGAAGAGCTGTCCCATCCGTTATTATTGAAGTGTTCCTAATAAAGTGTCCAGCCAGTGCATACGCATAGGTCATCAAGATTTGTAGCTACTAAAAATCAGCATCTGCAACAAACATTTCGTTATCAGCCGGGCTCGTACTACAGTCATATTTGAATAGGGTGTGTTGGTGTATTTTTAGGACGCGCCTACAAACCCCAGACTCTCTTCTTCTCATGTAGCTGAGAGAGGAAGTGGTCTCCTCCAGCTGTCAAGGACTCTTCACCTTCTCTGTGGAGGCTGTTTGCTCTTCTTTTCACCTGAATAAGTGATGCAGAGAGTGTCGAGCTTCTGTCTCCCAAAACACACACGCACACACACACGCACATACATACATTAACTCGCACTTTCTCTGCCTCTGTCTTTGTCTCATTTCTGGGTATCACTTACATTCTAATGATCAATCTTAGACTCTGTTCATCATTTGAGACTTGTGAGACTTCATCATTTGAGACCCGCTCTCCCAGATTCCTTATCACTTTTCTTTACCTTTCCAGCACGTCCTTGTCCACCCCCCCTTCCCAATTTTACACTTCTGAGTTCTCACCTCCTCCTCCTCTTCCTCTTCCTCCTACTCCGTTTTTGCTCACTATCTCTCTCAATATATGCGTTTCTCTCCCTCTCTCTCTCTCTCTCTCTTTCTCGCTGCAGTAATGTGATCAGGTGTACTGAGTGAGTTGTCTCTGCTCCAGTAACTGCATTAAGGCCATCTCCTCTGGCCCGCCTGCCTCTGTTGCCCATATCATACTATCAAGGCTAGGGTCACAAAGGCCAAGTCCTCTCCTGGAATGAGAGACACTCTGGCACTCAATCACCGCTTGTAATGGAGCCCTGGCCAGGGTTTCCCATCAGCACTTCCGACCTGCGCTCATTTCAGCTCCAGCAGCAGTCCACAGCCCCGGTAGCCAGTGGATCTGTGTATCAGATGACCTCACCAATCTTCATGCACGCGGCCCTCCCACAGGGAGAATCCAGGCACCAGCTGAAGCTCTAATGCTTCTGCCGTTCCTCTTTAGTGTTGTGCCCGGATCAGCTTACCGCTGCATTGAGGTTTAAGTCCGGGTGTGGACCTGGCACACTCGAGCTCCTGGCAGAATGCAGTATGGACACCAGAAATGCCAGAGAGAACCGGACAGCTGGGGTTTCCTTGTTTTTTTATTTTCATAAGGCAGTAAATTCAGAACTAAAAATGTATGGATTGTTTGTAGAACACCTGAATATCAATTTATCTCCAGGCTTTATTTACTATTCGTTTTCTTTCTCCTTTTGAGCTTAACCAAAATTGACTATGTTGCTGAAAAGCAGTGCATCATTGATCAGCAAAGAGCAGCGGCACTTCTCTTCTTTATCCTTTTTTTTTTAAAGCAGCAAATCAGGTTTAGTTTATTGCATGCTCAGACAAACTTGTAAATGAGAGATTGTCTGAGCGTGCAATAAACCGAGCGGTGTTGAAGCTGTTGTGTTTGACTAAATCACGTTATTGCTTCTCCTCACTGTCTGTCCTCCTCCTCCGCAGCAGCAGCAGCAGCAGGAATGAAGGATGAAGGAATGGCAGCGGTGACTTTTACTCTTCCTTACGTCTCCTGCCTCTGCTTAATGCAGCAAACCAGTGTTGGCATCAATCGGATTTCAATTAATTGGAGGTTCCACTTAACAAGCCAGCTTGGCAGGCGGCGGTGAAAACAAGTAGCGTTAGCAGGTCAAGAGAGCATGAAAGATGTGTGTAATGATGCGTCTCTTCCACACACAAACACAGTCAGGCACTACAGTGGAGTGATTGACAGTGCCAGGCTGTGAAAGTCTGGCTCAAAACCAGTAGCTTTCTCATCAGCGAGCCTGCCTGACTGCTTGTCTGCCTGTCTGCCTTCACCCAAATGGAGTTCTCATCCATCAGTATGAGAAGGAAAGGTCTGAATGTCCTGGCAGAGTGCACTCCTGCACACACACGCACACACCACTCGAACTTTAATGCTTTATCGATCGGGAAATGCATGCATCAAAGCTCTCCGAGTCGAAGCAAGACTACGGGACTGATTTGCATTAGAGAGTTTGTCTATCAAATCGTGCATATATTCATAAGGATAAAGGAAGGCTGATCCAGGATCAGCTCTGATAGTCTGTTTGCGATTTGAGTTTGATGCACTCAATACTTTAATGCTTTGTCAGCTTGTAGCTACTCCTGTATAATATGTGGTAAGCGCTCCAGGCAAAGTGGCAGTGATGCGGGGTTGCATTTGACAGAAATGTTAAAAAAAAAAAATTGGGTTTCTTGCTCCCTGTTTGTCGTTTGTCGCATCTCCTGGAGTCGGCCCTCCCATTTCATGGATTTAGAACCATTTCTGACACCGTTGTCTAGGTGACTCATTCTAAGTTTGTTGAAAAAGCCTGCACTTATGTTTGCAGAGTTTTTTTTTTGGGTGGGGCGGGGGTAAAGGATTTCATTTTTTTACTGACAAAATATGCCAATCCCTTAAATGCAGAGAACTGTACCACATAACATTAACAAATTTTAATTGATAATCAACTATACACTAGTAAACCGGTGACAGGATCATGGCCACTAGTGATGGGAAGTTTGGAGCATTTTAGTGACTCGGTTCTTTGAATCTCGTTCATCAAAATGAACAAATCTTTTTTGAGTCATTTAGTTCATTGCGTTCTTTAATCCAAAATAAAATAAAATGCAACATTTTCAATAAACAGACCCCCATCATGTCTATATACACAAATTTTGGCTATATTTCCAGTAATGAAAATATTACAATGCAGCTAAGGACATATTATAATAAAGAGAATGAGCAGCTCGTCTGTCATATCTTCTGGTCCGAGTCGTTCGTTCCTTTGCGCTATTAGCGTCTATGAGAGTCACGTGACAAAAGAACGAACGATTCGGACCAAAAGACTCATAAGAATCGCTTGATTCTGTTTCCTGCGTACTGCACTGCATAGCGTCTATGAGAGACATGTGACAAAAGGATGAACGATTTGGACCAAGACTCAAGAGGTAACTATTCATTGCTGTTTCCTGTACATAACCTATGGAGGTTTTGCGCCCAGTAGAAAAGGAACGAATCACTCTCTGAGACTACTCGTTCATCTGAGTCACGTTAAAGACTGGTTCAAAAGGAATGAATCGTTCACGAACGACCCGTCACTAATGGCCACCCATCAGGGACCATCTGGTCCGATTCCACAGAAAAGGCAATGCAGCACAAACTGCTGAAAAAATGCTATGCAATGCTAGCCATAAAGGAAAGACATCAGGACATCCAGTGCACCACAGCTCACCATGCAATGGGCCCATCAGGCAAAGAGCCCAGGGCACCCAAATTTTCCAAATCCCAATCCGAACGAGCACCCATGGGATGTGCAGGACAAGTCCGATCCATCGTGGACCCACCTTGCAACCCACCATGCCCAAAGGATCCATTGGTGCTTGGTGCCAGATACCAAAACACACCCCCAGAGGACCTGTGGAGCACATGGGGAACCCAAAAGCTACAGTATGGCTGATTGGTGTATGTGCCCCGGATGCCGTTCATTCCCTGCAGTATTATGTAAAACTCTTACCCAACTGTTCTTCCACATGAGTAGGACAAAGGGTTTTGTCTTTCTTGCCCTTTTCCTTTACTTAATGCTGTGTAATGTTCTGTTCTTTTGTTTCTACATTTGCTTATGTACAGTATAATGTTCAAATACAAGTCGTGGAAAACTTCATAAATAAAGCACACATTTGACAGAAACGTTGAACTTAACAGATGCTGGATATAACTTCCTGCTCCTGTGACTCTTGAAAGGGAGGATTTGATGACATTCTATATTTGGAAGGCCTGGAGGATTATTTTAAGATACACAAGCATGAGCTTCATGGCGTCTTCTGGCGGAAACGAATCTGAAGCAGGAATTTTCCATCTGGATCGAAGCAAAGGAGCCATTCTTTAGCAGTAAATGCAGGGCTGGAGAAAAAGAAAAAAAAGCGCACTGTTTACAGCCTGAATGAAGAGTGGCATTTTGAAAATGTTACATGCAAATAGACCGCTCTGCTCCGGACCCCGGTGGTCACGCCGCTCCATGGCTAATTGTCTCGGAGTCTGGCCACAGCCAATCAGTCATTGCATCAAAGTGTAGCAGGCCGTCAGCCTCTTCGTGCCTGAGATGCAAGGAACGCACCTCGGGACTCGACAGCGGGCGTCACCGCGGCAGCCAAACAGGAAATTGAATCTGGAGCACGCAAATGACACACGGCCTGATGGAATTTCAGAAAACAAAACGGTTCCAGGGCCTCCAGAGGGTGGAACAGAAAGGAGGGAGAAAAAAAAATAAAAGAAATGCAGTCTGTTTTCTCCTCGGAGGCATAAGCAGAGCTGCAGAAGGGTAAAGATATGAGTGCTTACACACACGTTCGCACACAACTAGGGACCGTAGAGGCCAGTGGTGATCATTGTATTTATTCACATTTGTACGACCGTGGTAGGACCTCCGGTCAACATACGCATGCACATTATGGGCAATTTGGAAACGGAGGAAACCCACCGAGCATGGGGAGAACATGCAAACTCCATGCACACCGACACCAGACCAAACGCAGGGATCTAACCCAGGACCTGAAGGCGCAAGGTGACAGTGCTAACCAATAAGTCACCATGCCACTTTACTGTATATACACACATATACAGTACCAGTCAAAAGTTTGGACACTAGTTTGGATTTATTGTTCTACATTCAAGAAAACAACACTGGAGATTTTAAAGCTATGAAATAACACATATGGCATTGGATAATTAAGTAACAACAATAACAAGTCAGCTGTTATTCCAAGACACGAAGGTCAGCTGTTCTGGAGTAGTTCTTGCAAGGACAGTATTGTCCCATCAGCAGAGAACCATTTTTATGTTGTTGTCTTTTGTTGCAAAGTAATAATGCATTCGGTTGATGTGGTCTAAAACAGAAGAACTGTCTTTAAACTTTCGGCTCTCTTAGATCTTCAAAAGCTTTAAAAGCTGACATACGATCTGAGACATCAGTCTGAAAGATTTTGGGACATATGGTGTCCTCTATGAGTCATATTGGGAACATTAAACTAGGAGTAGTAGTGGTGATAGTATTTATTGTTTCTGTTGCTGTTCTTTTGTTTATCTAGTTCGTATGTTCTTTTTCTCTTTTTTTTGGTATTCATTGTTATTTCTGCCTTTTGCAGATTCGTTTAAATTGTATTTTGTGATATACTTTGATACATATTTTAAGAACTCTTTATGATCTTTGAAATCTTTGTTACACTGTATAGTCATTTTGTTTTACAGCTTTAATGGAAATTTTATTCTTTTCCCTTAAATCCTTTTCACATATTTTGAATATGAAAGCTGTCAGCTGTGTTACAGTATATTTGTAGGGACTTTTTATTGCATTTCAAGCGCTAATAAAGCAAACGTTGCACAAAAAAAAAAAACATTAAGCTCCATGATGAAACTCTCTCATGAAGACCTTCCCAGGAAAACAAGACCAAAACTGAGCTCTGCTGCAGAGGAGAAGTTCATTTAGAGTCACCAGCCTCAGAAATCACCAATTAACAACCAGCACCTCAGATTAGAGCCGTTATGAAGCTTTACAGAGCAGAAGTATCAGATATACATCTCAATATTAACTGTTTAAAGGAGATTATTGTGTACTTTGGATAAACGCATTAAGTGTGTTAGACTTACAGTGTGAAAAGAAATTAGAGGGGTGTACAAACTTTTGACTGGTATCCACATTTTGTACTGTATGCCAGTGTGAAATCATGTTTTGATGGCTGCTATAATTGTGACGCCTGATAATTTCTGTCTTAATCTCTTCACAACTCTCTCCATTTTCTCCTCGTCTGTTCTCCTGTGTGTGTGTTTGTGCGCAAATAAGACGGAAACATGTTCATCTGTAACCCCAATTACATGTAAACAAAACGCTCGCACACACTCCTCTGCCAAAACGGGCTCGCGCAGAATCGTCTGTCTTATTCGGATGGGATTATTTTCCCTAGGTAACCTAATTAATAGTTGTTGTTTTGTTTTTTACAAGTTTCTGCCATGTTTTTTTGTCTATGAACCAAGATATCAGCTCCACACATGTTCATATGATCATGTTTAACATGAAATAATTAAGAAACGTACTGAATCACAATTACACATTCTGTTGTATCGACGTACTATAAGTGCCGACTCACTTGCGAAAGTTGCATTTTAATCCCTTGTCCTAGTTGAATCATAATTTACTCTAAATAAAAGCATTTTCCAAATAAATAAATAAATGTATGTGCATATAGAGTGGATCTATACCCGCAGCTGTCGCTATATTATTATGTGTGATCACGCGTTTGTGCTAGTCATGCTAGCGGAACATTTCCAATGCAACAGGAAGCCTGCAAAAAATCTGTCCAGACGAGACTAAAATAGTCACATGACAACAGAAAAGAAAAAAAAAGGGTCGTGATTACAAAAAAGTGTCCGTTTTATTCGAACAGGGTTGATGTGAAGCTTCTACAATAGACCTACTGTAGGATTTGTATTTCAGTTCTGAGATCATAATCATAATGGACTCATAATCCACCCCTGATGACATTTAAAGTGATGGGATGCCATGATTTTTTTTTATTATACTGTGACGTATACTGTAACAAAAAAAAAAAAAAATATATATATATATATATATATATATTAATGGAGTTAAGACTATTAAGATTTTCTGTTTGTACTCGTTAATAAGAAGGCTAATCCTGATGATCATCCTGATGATGATGATGATGATGATGATGGTGGTGTCTCTCCTAGGGATAGGAAACGTCTCTGGGCATGTTGTGCCTCTAAAACAAGAAGGCAAGGCTACAAAGTGCTGGTAGAAAGAGGCTAGTTTACAGCAGCACTGATGTCTCGTCTTTGCCAGCAGCAAGCACGGCGATAAGCAGACGGCATTTTAAGTGCTGCTGCGAAGGACTCGAGCTGTTAATGTGTGTGTTTCTGCGTGTAAGAGGAGGAGGGAAAGAGAGAGAGAGAGATGGAGAAAAGTAAGGACAGAGAATAAAGTGGAATAGAGTGAGAGAGAGAGAGAGAGAGAGAGAGATGTTCTCTTTTGCTTTTAGAAATATGTTATATGTGACACCAGCAGAGTTCCTCACAGATCCTAATTAACTGCTAATTGTGGCGTCAACAACAATTCTTGCGTTTATACATGTCTTTTTGTCTGTGTGTGTGCGTGTGTGTGTGTGATATGTGGTGAAGACTGAAGCATCGCCTCAAGGGGTGGAGAACACAAAGGCAGTGTGATAGCACAAATATTTCCCAGTTCCTCTTCCTATTTTTGTACATACTGTAGAATATGCAAAGGATACACTGCGCAGTGGCAACATGCAGCCTGACAACTTCTGAAAGTGTGTGTGGGATCAGGGGGAGAGACAGACAGCCAGAAAGACGGAGGGACAGACAGACAGACAGACGGATGTGGCCGTGGTTGGGTGGGTGAGCTCCGTAACCATGGCGATAATATTAATTCCCTTTGTTCTGCCTGTACCTGCAAAAAAAAAAAAGGAAGCAAAGTTGCCATTAATAAAACTGCTCTCTGCATGGCTTAGTCATTATACACGGAGCTCCCTGGAGGGTTGAAATCCACTCATAAACGCAGCTCCACATCACCACGGTCTCGAGACGTGCAACCCAGCTCCCAGCACACTTGTACGCATTTATACACACACACACACACACACACACACACACACATATTGATGTCGTCCACAGTTTTTCCAGAATATCCAGCGAAACTCGAGCGCTTCCCGAATCTCAACACATTTACATACAAGATAGACAACAGTATGAGAAGTAAACTCTCACCTAAATCACACACACACACTGCAGTGCATTAGTGTATTGGCAGAGCTGAATATGGCCTGTGTGTGTGAGGGAGAACAAGTGGTAGGCTCGCTCCATTGCTTAAGGCAGTGCTGTTGAATTTATGCTGTGTATCTCAGCAGGAGCAGGTTCAGCACACAGGCATGGATTACACACAGCGTTGTTCCACCGAGCACTCATGCAAACACGTAAACACACATGCAGGAAGTTTATCACTGGTCTATACTCTTCCATGCATTTACTGTAAACATCACTTGTTTTACATCTAACGTCTTTGTCTTAAGGAGAAAAGGGAAGTTCCATGTAACACCCTGCAGCTGTCTGTGTGTGGAAAACACTTTAAAGTTCTCTGTAGAACCCTTTCATGTTAAACCCGTTCAGAAAAAGTTCCAACTAGAACCCCACTGGAGCGCTTCTGCATCTTCAGAGGATCCTTTAAGACTTTTTGTGCTTCGCAGGTCGCCGTCTCCATCGCAAGCACCGATGGAAATAAACACAGAGAGACAACTGCCAATGTGAGCCAGTGATCATTGATGGAATCAGTCAAGTGTTTTAAGAACTACCGCTTTAAGAGCCTCGGAAATAGTGAGAGGTGCTGGAGGATTTGTTTTGGAGATCTTGTACTACCTGGGCCAATTAAAGATGTCCTAGGAGACTCACTCACATACAAACTCACTTACTATCTATAACACGCATGCTGTACAGGGAGGCCCGGAGGTCTATACTGTACAAGGGTACTCAGGGCACGAGGTTGGGTACACCCTGGCGGGAGGGTCAATCCATCCACCTACACACTACAGCCAATTTGGAAATGCCAATTCGCCTAATCTAGATTTATATTTAGGCATCTTGCAGACACTCTTAACCAAAAAAGTGCTTTTAGGTTTCCGTCATTGGATAATCTACCCAGGGGAAGCCGACCAACATGCAAACTCCATGCACACGGACCCACAACCCTGGTTTTATTATTTTAAATTAAAATTTTATTTGTCACGTATACAACCATAGACTGTATGATGTGCAGTGGAATGCTTATACGGCATAGGAAAAGCATAGGATAGAATAAAAAGCTATTACTATAATAAAAGAAAAACTGCACTGGAGAATACAATTAAACTAAAAACAAAATTTTCAATGAAAACTAAAATAAAAAAAAACATTGAAAAAAGGGGCTGGAATGTACAAATCTACAAATTTACGGATTTATAAAGGCTACAGTAAAACATAATTAAAATAGAAATATATCAAAATATATCAATTACACAGAATTATAATTGCGAACCGAGAAGCACTGATACGATCAAGCTACTGCTATTGCTAAAAGCAAACAAACAAAAATAAATATACTTACTAAAATAAAAAGAAAACATATTGACATGCGTGATTGAAAAGGACAAATAAAGTTACATTAAACTAGTTTTCTATTCTTTTTCCTTCTGAGAAAAAGTCTGGTCCGTCATAAATGCCCATTTGGTACTGATGTGTTAGAGATGAGGTTTGACCCGTCCTTAAATTTCAAATGAAGATGAAGACGATGATTTTTAATGCTGGTCATGCTGATAAATGTTTTGTTCAACTTGTTGCCATGACACCATGGCATGGTGCTCCAAGGCCTCTAATGTCACAAGTTCTTCTTGATTCTAGATCAAATTGGCTTTTATTGTCTTTTTACTGGACAACCAGAACCAACAGTAAATGTGAAAAACCCCTTTTGGACTCCCAATGCCAAGTCAATATCCTGGGTTTCCGAGCACCATTCCGCCATTTTTCTGTATCTCTACCCATTTCCACCCATCTTTGCCCACCTCTACCCATCTCTACCCACCTCTCTCTCTCTGTGGTAGCCAGGGGGGCGTCAGTGGAGCCATGCTGAGCCCGGAGCTTAGAGTGACTGGCAATACAATGGCCTGCTGCTGCTCTTCATCAGAAGCCTGTCTCTACCCCATGAATATAATACCATTCTTCACATTCCTACAAAGGAATGTGTGTGTGAGAGGAAGAGAATGGAGCCAATGTGTGTGACAGATGGTCAAGGTGGGAAGCTGATGTGCAGTCAGGGCTACAATGCAGGGATCTTTCTCGTTACATAGACATACCAGTGTCTGTACACAAATAAAGCCTTGCTCTTGAAATGACCTCTGTTGGCGGTATTTATCGGCCCGACATGTGTTTACACTGGTGTCACTCACTTGCTCTCGACAGTGTCGTCATGCATGCTCTGACGGCGTGAACAAACATGCACACACATAAATTAGTACAATTCATCGCATGGACTCGTCCTCGTTTGTGATAATCAGAGGTGGGTAGAGAGGGCAAAGATTTTTGTACTCAAGTAAGAGTAGCTGTGCTTCAAAATAATATTACTCAAGAAGAAGTAAAAAGTATTCATCTGAAAAATTAGGCAAGTAAGTGTAAAAAAAGTGTTGGTGAAAAGAGAACTCAAGTACTGCGTAAGTGTTTCAATCGTAATTATTTATTTAGTTTTTTTGCCAATTATATATTTTAACATTGTAACATTAAATAAAACGGCTAAACTAATCGCGACATGCTTCCTCAGGTTAGACTATTTTTTTTCTACTACGCCGCCAGTTTGTGTGTGGTCATGTGACTACATTGTTACTGCAGCTGACTGGTGAAACGGAGTCATGTGATTATTGTTGCTACATCTGATTGGTGAAACACAGTCATGTTGTAGATCCACTCTGGCAAAAAAAAATATATATATATTTATATATATATAATGTGTAGAATAAACAGTTAGAAAAGTAACGAGTCGAGTGTAGCCGAATGTAGCGGAGTAAAAGTAGCGTTTCTTCTTTTTCACAAAGTAAAAGGAAAAAGTATGGTGCAGTAAAACTACTCTTAAAAGTTTTTTTTTTTTTTTTTTTTAAGTTACCTAAGTAAATGTAACTTGTTACTACCCACCTCTGCGTACCGACGCCTTGGCTAAACCTACTAAAACCATCTTCTGCTGGACTGACCTTCCTTTTACACTGTATGAAACATATATCAATTCAGGCAATCCGGTGTACTACTGTTCGCTCTTTTGAGTAACGTTTCCATGACACGCCAGTGATCCCCACACAACCGCAGAGGTGACATGTAAACAATGCGACCACGCCGTCCCGCGAGACAGAACGGAAATAGCTTTGAAACATCCCCTGCTGGAGTCGTAACGCTGCTGCACCGAGCCAAGAGCTTAATAATTCTCTGACAGAAAAGAATTAAAGTGCTTTCCTATGCAGATGACGTGAATATTTATCTACGGCATGCGTCCTGCATGAGACAGAGTAGAGCCACAGCCTGATACATTCTGAAAGTGGCTTTAAACTACTATTTCCGTAACACAGAGGCTCGCGCACACACATACACACACACACACCCAGAGAGTAGGTGTGTCAGCCTAAGACTGATTAAAGTGCAGAGGCGATGTCAGCAACATAAAGCAGAGGCAGTAATAGGAATTACCTGTCATCCATTTGCTGGTGATCGATTCTTTCGCGTGTTTGCCGAAGACGGGCCACTTAATCTCTCGCTCTTTCTGTCTCGCAGCAGTAATGGAGGAATTACATATTTACACCCTGCTAGCTTCTAATATTTTACCTCCCGTTCCTCAACATTCTCCCATTCTTCACTAAGCACTGTTTTTCCTCTTAGGCGTGCAGCCACCTAAATTTGCTCAGCGTTCTGTACGGCTGAAACAAGATGGGAAAGATGTGAAATAGGAATAATCCTAGGTAAAAATCTGCTTGTGTTTAGGTGTATTTGTGAAGATCTTTGGTCCATGGGTCATAGTACTGTCTCACCGAAAAAAAAAAATCCAAAAGAACCAATACCATAGAATGGCTATAGAAATAAATGATTAAAAATACTATAGAACTGTCCCGTATGAAAACATATACATAGAACCTAGCACAAGTACGCGTCGTTGACGGGAAAAGAGTTAAAGGTAAAAATATGCTGATCTTTAATAATATCTTAATTAGTGATATTATTATTATTTGAGGTTAAAGCCCACGTACATGTCTGTCTGTGTGTCTTTCTGTACAGCAGAACTCTCTGTCTAACTTATTAATACACAGAAATCACATTCTGTAAGGTTGAGTATCTTACACCTTGTTTTACACTAAGTTGTCCTTCTTTGGTGGTCAGACAAATACACTCCCTGTTCGGTAATCGAGAGTGAATCACAGATGAGAAATGAAAGATGAAGTTTTGTCTTAAAATGACTCCAGCGTGTTAAAATTCACTTATACCACTTCAGCACTGTTATTACAGCCAAAGTGAAAATATGAACTAATCTCAGTAAAAATATTCACTTTATCTTTTCTAATTAATATCTATTGCTGCAGGTGTTTGTTTACATTGAGACAGTAGCGCATTAGTAGATTATTTTAAAGTAGATTATAAAATCGATTCATACCATCCCTTTTAATCAACATTTAGATTTTACTTATGGTGCAGGTTAAACTTCAGGCAGATATCCAAGTACTGCACAAGTTTTAATAAATTCTGTCCAGACAGTTTTGTGTGATGCTGCGACATAAACATACAAAACATACAAAACGAAAATTTTTGGGGACTGGTTTCTCCAATGTATAAAACGTTAAGATATTATTGGAAAAGCGAGTTCTGACCCATGCACAGACAAAACCTCTCTTTTATTTATGTAGAAATACACTTCTGTATAAAGGGCACTATAGAAACTATTTGGTCGTGGGTTTGGGTTAAGTCAAAAATTTTAAGCCATATGGCCTCCCTAACACAACTCTTCTCATTTATCCTGCCTTGAGACTGGCACTGAGAGCGTGTTGTTGTTTTTTAACCCCCAAGCGGCTGGTGGTTTTGTTCCTCGACCAGGAATCAAACTTAGCCCATCGCGGTGAAGGCGCCAAATGCGAATCACAAGTCGATCAAGGAACCTGGTAACTCGTCTAAGGATGAACTTTTGCTGAAATACTTATTGATTGTAAAAAACTTAATCAAGGCAAACCTCATTTTAATTATTGTCATGAAAATCAAAGCAAAATATAAACAATGCAGCTTGGAAGAAATAAAAACGGGTATAAAAGAACTCACTTGAACAATGTAATGGCCGCAAGCCTCCCGCCAATCTAAACACGTCTGTGGGCAGACCTCGCGAGACGAAAATGGAGAATTAAAGAGAATATAATCCATCAAAGATCAAAGACAGAGCAAAGATTTTGAAATTATTGGCAAGGACAAGAAGGGCTCTTGTTTACCTTGTGGATGTTTTATAGCAGTGCAGAAATAAATAGAAATCAAGTCAGATTCCAAAGGAGTGAAAACATTCCCTAATAAAGTAACAGCTCTATGGAACATAAAGAGCATGTCTAGAATTCAGAAGAAAATGTCACCTCCCATTTATCGCTTTGCGTCATACAAACACTACAGTTTTGTTTGTAGTATTTCAGGCTTTGCTTTAATAGACAACGGAAATGCAGATCCCAATCAAAGTCAAGATTTGTTCGCTGCAGAAGTCTTCTTGCTACCTCTAGAAAATCCACTTGATGTAGCAAACAATCAAGCTGTTGACGCTGTAACCAATTAACCAGCAACATTTCAGATCAAACAAAACTCTAATCATTTTTGATGTTGCCATACCTACCTTGAATTGCCCATGAACACATGAACGTCTTGCTCTACAAACCTCATGATCAACAAGATTCCGAAGTGTGGGATGTTTGTAAGTACCTGAAGCTGAGCCAACACGAACTAGGTGTGAACTAAAACTACAACCTGCGAATAAATCTGTGTAAGTCAGAGGTGATGACAATATCAAGCCAAAACATCAAATCAAATGGAAAAGCATACAGTAAGTACACGTTCAGAGCTTTACTTACAAGAGATCACTGGTTGCACTTGAGATATTAAAGCAAGACCACAATCAACATGAATCTCATTGGTGTTAACCAAGATCTGGAAAAAATATAAACCTACTGGCAAAGATCAGACCTGTTAAAGCCTCAGTCTAGCCAATGTATGTGAACCCTGAACTCTGCACCAAAAGGAATCCAAGCTTTTGGAATAAATGTGTCCATCAATTCCTGAGTTTCTAGGTAAGGTTTAAATAAAATAAAAAAACCCAGAGACACTATTGAAAAAGCCACAATGACAGGATAAGTAGAAAAAAAGACACAATATACGGCCAAAAAAATTTGCTAGCCAGGCAATATCACCACATGGACAAGACTCCAAGTCTTCTCTCTGTTAGCAACACATACGCTGGCATGAAGTTGTAGGTCATTCATCCAAGCATCCCCTGGTGATAACTGCTACTAGACCAGACGGCGCATCAAGATAGTAAGCAGACTGGCATTAAGGGAAAACTTTTGTAATAAACGATGTTTTTCAAAATGTTTATTAGTACTTCTTTTTTTTCTTTCCTCAATTATAGACATGTGCCATTGACATTCCCGTCATATACCCCCCACAACGCCACCATGAACCCCCTGTTGCGAAACTCTGGTCTAAATGGAGCAGATCTCTCATAGTGAGCAAGCTCCAGCTCTCAGCCTCGTCATGTTATTTCAGTTCCCCTCAACCGTCTTTGTGTTTTTTTCAATCATCTTTGTATTTTAATGATTTAATGGCCCTAATGAGCCATAACATAATGTGCCAACTCTGAGAAACCGAGTCAATCAGCATCCCAAAAAAAACAATCAGCGGTGCCAGAATAAAGAAACAACAAAAGGACCAAAAGAGCAAGACACGGCCGAAAAACTAGACACGGGAGGGCTTGTGAACGAGAGCAGGGTGTAGACCTGCCACTATTATCGCAGCCGCTCCCATACAAAACACTTCATTGTTTCTGTTTGTCCATGACCAGGCTGCGTTAATTAATTTGTTTAAAAGTGCCGAGGCAAACAAAAAAGCTCAATTATGCGAGGTGTTTCGGGAGAATCGAGAACGGTACGACACGAGTTCCTGCGACGGCTGGGTGAGATGTTTGTTTTGCTCGCCTACATTTTGGATCACTTTTTAATCAAACGGACAGGACTCCTTAGACAGGTCTGAAGTCCGGCGGGGACGGTTTGTTTAACACTGGTCCTTCTAACAGAAGTCAAACACATAGAGGAGGCTGTGGAATTAAAAAACAATCATGAACACTGACATGGGGCACTTAGAAAGAAAGGAAGGTGTATACCATGTGTATAAGGACTAGATTATTTTGGAATAAACAAGCTCACGCATCGCATTCGCATCTCATCATACAATCACACACACAAGCCCCTCCCTCCCCAATTCTTAGATTGCAGATCTGGGCACATGACCTCAATTTATTCATGTAAAAAGAAGACTTGAGTCAAGAGGAGAGAACCGTCAGTGATGTGTAAATTGTGTATAAATAATTCATCAGCATTTCTTTTAACCAGTCAAGCATCTCTCCTTTCTCGCAGCCCTCTCTCCTCCTATCTTTCATTTCTCCTTCTCTTTTTCCTTCAGCAGTGATGTATCTCTCCCTTTACCTAGACCCGAGCATCACCAGCTAAGTTTGGAAACTGGCCTTCGATACTGCATCAAAATAAATATGGACTGAAACAGCGACAAAGTTATAGTTCTGCGGTTTCATATTTCAGGTTTTCGCACTCATAAATTTGTCGGCACTCGCACAAATAGCGCAGAGCTTTATTCAAGATTAATACTGGCAAGAAGTGGAGGAAGTGTTACTTCTCTGGAAACTACAGGCCCTGTTGCGGTGATCATAGTGCACACGCACAGACATACGATTTAACATGGAAGTGCTGGTGGGACAGATACTGTATGCCGTACACTCGGTAACGTGGCAACCTGATGAAAAGCTGCGTCACTTGGGTTAAATGAAGGCGTGCTGTTAATACAGTATGTCCAGACAGAGTGCACCGGCAGTGCAGCGTAGTAACATTATCGCAATGACATACAGATTACACATCAGTATTATAGCGGTGGAAATAGCCTGCTGGAGGACGTCACTTAAAGAAAGGTGTTTTGTTGTCTCGCAGGCTTTTCTGGGCGTAACGCTAATGAGGTGATTTATCAGCCGATTCCGTGACTTTGTGGTGGAATAAGGAATAGTTTGCAATAAATTGATCCCATTTCCAGCGTCGTAACCAGGATGAAAATATGGCAGAAATTATACACAACGCAGCAGGTGCTCTACATCCACTGCTATTTATTTATTTTTTTTTCTTGGTTAAATTGTGCTTCCAACCCTTATGCAAAGTAAATATATTTCCTTATATATTAACTGTCAGTATATTAAATGATTTAGTGTTCTGATCTACTGGTAAATTGAAAAGATTTTATAATGTTAATATTCCTCGTTGCTACACTAACTGATAGTAACTAATAATTAACAGAAAAAATATATAAATATTCAAAAAGATATCTTCACAATATACAGAATAATACATTTGATTGATATAATATATTTAAAAATGCATAAGGAATTGCAGCTTTTCATATATTAAGAAATATATTAAAATATTATTATATAATTTTATATTTAACAATATACTTCATAATATATTGAATTTGATTGGATATATGTATATACAATATATATATATATATATACACTACCGATCAAAAGTTTGGGTCACTTGCAAATTTCTTTGTTTTTGTTTAGTGGTTTATTTTCTACATTCTACAACGATACTGGGGATTTCAAAACTATAAAATAACACATATGAAAGATGAGTTCAACAAAATCATTTCATGACTTATATTTCTATGACATTCATGTTCATGATGACTTTATGTAAACTTCTGACCACAACTGTATGTTACATGGTACTAAGTGATCATTAGAACAATTAACTAAACACGTTCCATCAACATTCTATCATGTAGTTAGTGATTATTATGCAAAATAATCACTTGAAAATGTAATTACATTAAGTGTTTGTTTATTGCCAAAGTGTTCATTTGTAGCCTAAAGTTACAGCTCTATGTACTGTAAATTATTATAATTTTTTTTTAATTTGCATTGCTCTGCAGAAGTGTTAGCTGCCCTATTTTGATACAGAATTTGTTTTAGGTTTATAATTAGTGTTTTCTGCATTATTGATGCAGTGGAAAAAAATATGTTGAATTCACTGAACTAAAAAATTCAGTGTTACAGAAAAATGTTTGCATAAATCAAGAGTGGAGCATATTACAAAATGTTGCTAAGGCCTTCATGATTCGTAAAAAGCAATGGCTTGTTATGCCCAATACGTATTCTTATTTACGTTTTGCTTATTTTATGCCAAATACTGCACAATATCTTAAACTTCCATCTTTAACTTTCGACGTATGCATTTGCCTATGACTTTGACACAGTACCTTATGTACAGCCCGTTTGCATAAGGGACTACATTATCAGGATGTCAACGTTTCCATACTGAATTTGACATTTGCAGAAAAACAAAACCTTTTGAGACTACCCAGGTCTGGACGTTGATGTCCTCACGGCCAGCCGCAGCCATGACCGCTGTCTATTATATGATGCTCCATGTTTAATGATTGATGTGTCAACTTTCTGATTTACATTTCCTTGCTAAATTTAACATGCTTGTCCGTTATAGATCTGATAAAATAATTTCATCATCAATTAATAGAAAAGCTATTCGTATTAAAGTGGAATCATTTTTTTATTCGAGTACATCTGAAAAGCAAGCTTTATGAATCCCAGGTTCTCTTGGGTTTGTGTCATGATTAACCCAGAGTCCCCCGAGGCTATAATGTTTTTAGATCAAAGCGAGTTTGGAATTATAAATCGCACCTACTTTGCCTTCGCTTCATCCACATCAAAGCAGGTGCGTTCATTTAATTCAAACTCATTCATTTCGTGAAAATAGTAACCGACCAAAAAACTTAGAAAAAAAATCTTAAAACCCAATTTAAAAGCAATATAACATTAGAACATTGTATTATCCATGCAACTGCACACCACACAAGTAGAGCTCTTGTTATTACATTCTCTTACATACTCTACCATGACGAGGAATCTGCTGGTGTAGGAAAAATCAGTGACAGCGTGGTGTGATGAATATCTTCTACCGCAGAATTTTGCCAATGCTTAGATTTTTATTTACTTATTTATTAAACAACAACACATCTTCATTTTCCATGGAATAGAGACATTAAAAACGATGGAACATGTGTGGAAAATGGCAAACGGAACAAGCTTACTGATACTCAGATGTGCAAAAAGCCTTTCATGTTTTAGAGAACTTAGAATTTAAGCTTTCATCAACTTGAAGGCCTCGGCATCAAATTGCACTCCAGTGACCATCACTGAGCCTGATAGATTTCTAAGTTAAATCTACACAGCCTGGCAAAAAAAAAAAAAAAAAAAAAAACTTAAATTACTGGCAATGCAACAGATATAATAACTAAGAGAATCGCTGTAATGACTGGAATTGAGTTAAGAACGATGCATTATTAAAACCTGGAAGAACCGTCAACTTCAAAAAGAAACTTCAGAAGAAAAAAAAAAATCTGTGATATATATATAAAAAGGATGGAGACTGAAAATCATGCATAGTGTCCACTGTACAAGCCTCTAGAGACAGTGTTATGATCTGGGGTTGATCAGTTACTCAGGTCTAGACTCAGTAACGTTATGGGGCAATAAAATGAAGTCAGCTGACCACCTGAATGTACTGAATCACCAGTGGAGGTTTTCTTTTTTTTTTTTTTTTCTTATCCATTAAATGTTCCATCAGAATCAAGAACATGGTATAAAAGTGTGTATTCAGTCCATATGTCCTGCCAAGTCACATCACCGTTACTGTATTCTAATCAGTAAAATGTTTTGGGTCGTGTGTCCCCACATCCCCCCCACCCCCCTCCGCACGGTTTGCACTCCTCCCGAAATAACGACCGTGCACGGTTTAAAAGGCAGGGTATGCGTTCGGATTCCCGAAGAGTTGTGACAGCATTACAACAGCAACACGGCCGCGTTAACTCACTAAAACACACAGACACATAGACACACCCCTCCCATAATGCTTTTAGCCTGCTGTGATCTGTTGCTAAATTTACCACGTAATGATGTAGGCTGGTATATTCCTGACAAGCACTATGACACAGTACACAGTGTGCCTATAGTGTAATCTCTAATTATATCATATCAAGCCTTTAATATCATCATATGCAAAAGTTTATATACAGCGCGGTGCACGTGAGTCAATAGTGTAATGCGTTCAACATGGCAGACCGGCGTCCTTTAAATTCATGCCTTTTTGTGTGCGTGTGTGTGTGCGCGAGCATGCATGGGTCTGTATTTTTTTTTCTTACAGAAGTGTGTGTGTGTGTGTGTGTGTGTGTGTGTGGTACAAGAGTAAGTAACTGTGTAAAAGGATCAGTCGAGATTAGAAAACTCAGGCCTTTTATCCCCATCCTTCTGTAATTAACAGCGAGAAAGAAAAAGAATAAAATGGATGGGGTAAGAAGTAGGAACTACACACATTTCAATGGAAGGGTTTAGGAACTGCGCACAGACACACACACACACACACACAAGTATGTGTGTGTATGTTTAATGACAGGGAGCAAGCTGGCAGTATACGACTACATAGTGGGAGGCATCGGTTTAGAAGCCAGGACAAATAGTGCTGAATTTAGCTGTGTGTTTTGCTGCACTGAGCTGAAATGCTGAAAGCCACACACACACACACACACACACACACAAACACACACACAGGCTGATGGTATAAATGCATGCATTGTTGTGTAATAAAGGTTTGTTCTTGTACAACGAAAAAACTAATGGGACCGCTCAGGGTGACACATCACCATCAAGTGACTCATAAACCAGACACACAAACACACACACACACACACACGCTAAAGGAGACAGTGTGTACGAGTGTGTGTTTGTGTGCAGGTGTCTAAGACATGAATGGATGGACAGGTAGACGAAAATAAGAGAAGCTTGTTGTGCAATGCAACAGCGCTGTAACTCGCATATGGACGGATTAAAAAAAAGGAAAAAAGGCACGAAAGAAAGAAACTTGGACGTTTAATCAGATTAGAAAGTGAGAGAGTGTGTGTGTGCGTGCAACACACTTTCAAGCTTTATCAGCGACATTCTGACTTTGCAGCCCTAATAGTAAAGATTTCACAGAAGGAAAAGAAGAAAAGAAGGACAGCGTGAGAGAGAGAGAGAGAGAGAGAGAGAGATTGCATTCGTGTCACAGATGAAATCTATTTACAGTAACAATATGACTTTTTTTTTTTTCCCCTCGACTTACTTTCTCACACCCTTGATGTCATTCTCATCTCTCTCTCGCCTTCTCTCCTTCTCACTTTTATCTTCGTGGTTCAGGGTGAGAGGTGCATTCTATACAGACGCATCGAGTCGTTACATATTGCGCGTATTCAATCTAACCTACCTGTTACTTTACCCTCGGTTTCATTCGCCGCAGGTTGAAATCACTGACCTGAAATCAGTGTTAGGACATTTATAAACAATCAGGAGGCTTTGGAGTCACCGAGTCTAGTCTTCTACTTAAACATTTAACAGCACAAATATTAGTGGAATATTTCTGTAAATACCGACACACTCCGTTCTTTATATAACATCTTCTTAGAACTAGGACATGATTGACATGTTGGATGAAAAGCAGTTAACGAGACGCATTCAGTACAATAGCGGCGGCTCCGTGGCTTAGCGGTTAAAAGTGTCGCCTTGTAGCACCTCCAGGGTCGGGGTCCGACTCCCACTTCGGGGTCTGTGTGCATGGAGTTTGCATGTTCTCCCTGTGCTTGGTGGGTTTTCTCCGGGTACTCCGGTTTCCAACAATAAAATAAAGACATGCAGATTAGGCGATTAAGTGGCGTTGCCAAATTGCCTGTAGATTGTGCATGCCGTCTTTTGTAAAAATAGGAACAAATACACTGGTCACCATTGGCCTCCGCGGTCCGGAGTTGGACTACAAAGGTTCCTGGATGGATTGATGGATGGATGGATGGATGGATGCATTCAGTATAACGAGACGCACTGGAGTTTTGAAGAACCTAACAAAACGAGCGATCAACTCTTCCAAGTGAAAATATGGCCAGTATGTTTCTCTTTCGTTGCAGTCAGTGGTTTTTAGATTAGCACATGTTTGGTTTTCGCTGTATTTGGCAAGATCTCCTCACATTCTGCCACCAAATATCAATAAAAGAAAGATCTGCGCAGAAAATAAAAATTGGAGGAAAACCAAAATGACCAACATTCAGCCAGTGAGGACAAAAAACTTCTCCACTTGCCTCAATCATGCGTCAATCACGTTGCCTGCCAAGAAAAAAAAAACTCCCCCATTACGCTAGTAGTATTGGCGCAGCTTAGTAAAAAGAAAGTTCACTGATTATACAGTGCAGTTTTATAAGTAACGTATTCATTAGTGTTATTAGGCAAATAGATAGAACTTTATTCTTATTACACAGACCAGGTACTCAGGAACAAACTGTAGCTCAGTGTCTACCAGAAGCCCGAATACAAGCAATTAGAATACGTTTTAGGTACGCAGTATACACAACGTCAGCCATAACGGTAAAAATCAAGCAGGAACAGGGAAGAGCATTGATTCTCTCGTTATCATGGGAGGCGTCACTGTCGCGAGCAGAAAAAAAAACTAGGTAATTATAAGGATCTGGCCGACTTTAACTGTAATGATCTTCTAAACCACAGCAACAGGGTTATAGGTATTCATATCCAAGGCGTACAGATGTGCATGTCGAGTGAAGCCAAGCCCGTCTGCTCCAATCCTACAGAAAAGATGAAAAAAGTTAATGCTGGCTGTGACAAGAAATGTCTAAACCGAGTGCTTTGCATCTTGCTGCGTAGCCACAGAACAGTCAGCGTGCTCATGCCGTTCCAGGTCCAGAGCTAAAAGATCTCCTATGGTCAATGTGAGCATCAGAACTGGACCATGGAGCGGAGAAAGAAGGTGGCCTGGTCTGGTAAATCACATTTTCTTTTACATCATATTGATGGCCGGTTGCATGTGTGCATCGCTTACTGTACCTGGGGAAAGAGATGTCACCTGGATGCACTATGGAAAAAAAGGCAGGGTGGGAGAGGGAGTGGCACGATGCAATGCTTCTGGGAACGTTCTGCTGGGAAACCTTGGGTCCTGCCATTCATGTGGATGTTACTTTAAGACCTAGTAATTGCAGTGGCCTCTTTCAAAAGGTCTACTGCACTCTGATCCAGTGTAATAAATTATCAGGAATGGTTTGTGGAAGACAAAAAAATATTGATTTGGCCTCTGGCTTCCCCAGATCTTAATCTGATTGAGCATCTGTATGGGAACGCTCTGGACAAACAAGTCTGATCCACAAGGCTTCACCCAACAAAACGGAGGACTTAAAGGATCTGCTGCGAAAGTCTTGGTGCCAGATACTACAGCACACCTACAGAGGTCTGGGTTTGCAGATGTTTTGTCACGACAAGGGCACATATATTGGGCATTATAACCTGATATAATAATTGACTGTTTACACATATGTGTATTATATATCCAGTATATATACATACAAGTGCATCTCAAATTTTATTTATGAAAACTTGATTTATTTCTGTAATTCAATTCAAGAAGTGAAACTCATTATATAGATTCATTACACATGTACTGATATATTCAAGTGTTTATTAAGTGTTAATTTTGATGATTACAGCTTACAGCTAATGAAACCCAAAATTCAGTATCTTAAAAAATTTGAATATTGTGAAAACGTTTGAAATTGGAGACTCATGGCGTTAGTCTGATCCAGTAGGCCGGCTGTTTACAGAGTGTCATATCCAAGCACATTTATGGAATGGAAGTTGAATGGAAGGAAAAAATGTGGTAGAAGAAGGAAAGGGTTATGAAACGAAGCCCATTCAAGAATTTGGGGGAGATTCACAAAGAGTGGACTGCAGCTGGAGTCAGTGCTTCAAGAGCCACCATACACAGACATACTGTATCCAGGACACAGGCTACCACTGTCACATTACCCGTGTCAAGCCACTCTTAAACCATAGACAACGTCAGAGACGTCTTACCTGGACTAAGAACAAAAGGACTGGACAGTTGCTCAGTGGGCCAAAGTTCTCTTTTCAGATGAAAGTAAATTTTGCATTCCATTTGGAAACCAAGTTCCCAGAGCCTCCAGGAAAAAAGTTGTTTGAGGTCCAGTGTAAAGTTTGCAGTCAGTGGTGGTTTGGGGGGCCGCGTCATCTGCTGGTGTCGATCCACTGTGTTTTATCAGGTCCAGTGTCAGCGCAGGAAGGAAACAGGAAGTTTTAAAGCACTTCATGCTTCCCTCTGCTGAACAGCTTTATGGAGACCTGATTTCATTTTCCTGCAGGACTCGGCACCGGCCCACACTGCCAAAAGTACCAATACCTGGTTTAAGAACCGTGGTATCCCTGCGCTTGATGGACCAACAAACGCGCCCGACCGAAACCACATAGACAAGCTATGGAGTATTGTGAAGAGGAGGATATGAGACACTAGACCCACCAATGCGGAAGAGCTGAAGGCTGCCATCAGAGACACCAGGGCTTCCAAAACACCTCAGCATAATATACATATACAGTATATAAACAGTAAATTATTAAATAAGGTTATGGGTGGTAACATGAATGGTAATTCTGCTCGGTTATAATCATAATAATTATAATAATAATAATAATAATATTCTCTTTCATTCTGGTGATCCTTTTTCGAGTCACACTATATTACTATTACTGTATTAATCTTTTTTTCCACGATAATTTCACGCCATCAGCCCCTCCACATACTCATTTGGAAGTTTATACACAAATTTTCCACAGCAGTGAGTCTCCACAAGAGTCTTACAGCGCAGTTTAATGAAGCGTACAAACACTGGCAAGCAAAAACCTCAAACACTTCAACATGTCAGTTAAAGAAAACTGCAAAAACTGCCCGCTGATTCATGCGATTCCCGCCTCGAGATGCCATTCGTTTATATAATAATCTCTGCATAGAGCATGTTTTCAGGGACGTCTGCAGTGACGAAATAAATCTCGTTTACCATAGTGACCTTTCCCCAACTCGTGCAGATCAATTTTAATGGCATAAAGACACTTATGAGGGCGTCCAAAGGACATGCTTTGTTAAATCCGTGCCCTTGCCAGGTTGGAAGTGAACATTTTATTTATTTATTTATTTTAAGTTTAATGCACTGAATTTGTGTTGCATTAATCTTTATTTTAGGCTTGTTGCTGTAGCAGGTAATAAAAAGAAAGAAAGAAAAAAAAAAAGACTAGCCAATGAGATCAGTAGGTCAATATGGACGAATATAAAATAACATATAGACCACAAATATAAAATGTTGCCTTAAATATATTACATGATTTATGGGGTTCTAGATGTTAAGCATGTTCAGTATTTTTATATCTGTGCATCACTGACGAATCATCGACTTGCTCACACACTCTGAGTTACGAGCGGGATCGGGGGCTTTTGAAGTGTAGCTCTAAGCACGGAATATTTTTAACTCAAGAGTCTTGTGTTGTTGTTGTTCCAGAGCTCCAGTATGTACCAGCGTAGAGATAAAAAAAAAACTCTGATCCCTCACAAGCACCAACCAATGTGAGACAGTCTGACCGATGACCTTTGCGCTTCCGATATGGATGAAAGAAGGATCAGCGCACAACTGGTGGCTGTCTGTCATTAGAGATGGGTCTGGCCCAGCTGCGTGTGTGAGATAGCTACTGGAGTCTGTCTGGCAGGAGCATCAATGATAATGAAATCATTGAGAAACAGAGAGGTTGGCAGGCTGCTGCATTCGGGAGATTCATTATAAAACGCTGCTGAGAAAATGCACCCTGTAATATTGCTTTCACACGCACACACACACACACACACACACACACACACAGTAATGCACTATATCAAATGTATAACAGCCGTCCCATCATATCTACCGCAGTGTCGTAACCGGGGAGCAGTTTTCCAGTTCCAGCTTCCATCACCTAAACCTAAACACACACACACACACACATCGCGTGCCCGATTAGGATTCTCTTATCCATTCTCTTATCCGCTTTCTTCCGCCCCTGCATTCCCAAACAGGTACTCCCTCACTTGGCTCACTCTTACACGCACGCTCTCTTACTCTCACACTTCCACATGGCAGCTCTCCAGGCACTGGCAACAGCTGAGCAGTCAGAAAATGCCGGGCAGTGATGTTACAAAGAGAGCGAGAGAAAGAGAGAGAGACGAGCAGCTGCCTCCAGAGAACACTCCTCAGACCTCTCAGTGATACAGAGGGAAGCTATAATTTATTTATGCCTAAATAATGCAGGGTCTTATTGGGAAAACACACCAAAAAAAAAAAAAGCCAAGCCAGACAGAACAGGAGAAAAAGAGAGAGGAAGTCGAGAGGGAACAGACTGGAGGAACAGTTCATCTGTTACTGGCAACGGAAAAAATCCGCTCGTTTCGATCCAGATAGGATTTCCTGCATATTCCTTTTTAAATGTTGACAAGCCCTTCCCCAAGGAGTCGCCAGCAATCGGAAAGAAGACTGTAAGGCATCTTTGTGCTACGATGGAGTAAACATGTCCATGTATGCCAGGACACACACACACACACACACACACATGCAAGCACACACACACACATGCAAGCACATACACAGACAGACCAGATTACTGCCATCAATTTCTAAAATTTGACATAAAGAGCATAATGCACAGACTTAAAAAATAAAACTTTTTGCCTTTTCATTATAACCAAAATATAGATCATAGAATTCGGAAAGTTAGTTAATTATAAACTAATTAATGAATATAAATAAAACAAAGCAGTATAACACTGACTAAATGTTGTTTTCCCATTTTTCCACAATATACCATATTTTTTATACCACTTTCCTTATTTAAAGCATATATATATATATATATATATATATATATATATATATATATATATATATATATAAAATTTAATTAATGTAAAACTCAAAATACACCGTCTGGCCAGATACTAATATTTCACTGGAATAGTCTTGATTGCGATGCAGATCTGGCGTGGCATGCTTTCAAAAACTCTTATGCAACATCATAACGTTTATTTCTGCCCAGTCTTGCGTTACATTTTGGCCGCTATATCGCATTGATGGCGGGAGAGTCGATGCGAGTGCATGCTCGCTCTCACTTGCCCTGTTAAACATAGCTGTGATTTCTGGTGTCGATTTTTTTATTTATTCATTTAATTCACCCAACATTTAATTAAGCTTTTTTTCCTCGACTATACTTTTCTTGCGTGGTTGATGGTTCAGCTCTGTCTTTCCAGGTTTTGAGTTTGATGATGAGTTTGACAGTTCTTAACCCAATTACAGTAATTTCTGCACTCCTCATTCCCTGATTTTCTTTGATTGATCCAGACCAATAATTTGACCCTTCTAAAAAACAAACTTTTTCTATGACTACGTGTCACATCTACTTAGAGGTTAAAGAAATAAGAAACTACTCACTGCATCAATTAGGGCTAAATGAAGTTTTGTATAGTTTAATTGGAAAAAATTTGCTGCTTGGCTGGTCCGTGCCCAGATACACATTACTGTATTACATTTACACATAAAAGATCCAGAGCTGATTTCAAGTCCAGAAATTTCATATGTATACATATACATTGTTCTTAACTTTAAAGAACTCAATCAAAACGGAACAAAAGCAAAAATATTAGACCAAATAGTCGATTTATCCACCATCTTAAAGAGAATAAACACACACCAGTAAACTCAGCAACATCAAAAGGCCTGGAAAACATGTCGGGTACATAACAGGAGAATTCTTTCCCCAGGGAATAGAAATAGACCTTGGCAAGAGTCGGCCAGATCGAGACCACTACAGAAGGTAGATCTACACTACCAGTCAAAAGTTTGGACACACCTTCTTATTGTGGTTTTTTTTTTCTTTTATCTTTATTGTTTTCAACACTCTACAGTACATCAATGCTGAAGACTTTAAATAACTGTATTATTTATGTCGTCAACAAAAACATGTTAAATAACACAGAACATGTTTTACATTTTCGATTATTGAAAGTCGATGTCCCAAATGATGGTCTCACTACGTGTAAACCAGATGGGATGACATGATGTGGCAGCCATGCTGGTCAAGTCTGCCCTCAATTCTGACTAAGTGTCCAATAGCGTCACCAGTGGCGCACTCCCACACCATCACGCCTTCTCCTCCATGCTTCAGTAGGAACCACACATTCAGGAACCTTCCATTCACCCCTTCAAACTCCAACAAACACAAAGTGGTTAAAACCAAAAACCTTAAATTTGGACTCATCAGACCGAAGGATGGTTTTTCCACTGATCAAATGTTCGTTCCTTCTGTTTCTTGGCCCTTCGGTTTCAAAGCTCTTCTGCTTGTTGTTCTTCCGAAGTAATGTTTTATTTGCCGCAGTTCGACCATGAAGGCCTGACTCACGCAGTCTCCTCTGAACAGTGGATGAAACAGAAATATGTCTGCCGTTTGAACTCCGAGAAACATTTGTGTGGGCTCTAATCTGAGGGGCTGTAAACCAGTGGTTTCCGAAGCTGGTCAGTCTATTAAACTTATACACTGCAGCAGAGTCAGCTCTTGGTCACCCATTCCTGGGACAGTCCTCATGAGAGCCAGTTTAGTCATATCGCTCGATGGTTTTGGCGAGTGCACTTGGGGGCACAGTCAAAGATCTTGAGATTTTTTTTTATTAACTGACCTTCATTTCTTAAATTAAATGTTGGACTGTTTTTTTTTCTCTTTACTTACCCATAATATGGATCTGTACAGTAGTTGTAGTAGCGCTAATAGGGATCAAGAAATGTCACAAATAAACTCTTGATAAGACTCACCCGTGGACTGAAAACCATTTTAGGTGACTACCTCAAGAGTCTGATAAGACAACGCCATGAGTGTGCCAAGCTGGCATCCAAGTTAAATGTACTGTAACTACTTTGGACAATCTAAAATATGAAACATATTCTGGGTTGTTTAACCCTTTTTTTTTGTTGTCTACATAATTCCATACATGTTCTATCATACTCTGGATATCTTTAGTATTAATGTACAATGTTGAAAGTCATAAAAATAAAAATAAAAACTTTAAGGACATGGTGTGTCCAAACTTTTGACTGGTTCTGTATGTGCTCCAAAGTCAACGATCAAGAAAAGAATTAGCTAGAGTAAATAAAAAGGGTTTATCAGAAGATGTAAACTAAATATAGTAAACCTTACAATCAGGAAGACCAGATTATGGATGGGGACAGGAGAGACCAACATCTACTAGTACCAGAATGATGGGAAAAGAAAAGCATGGAGAAGGGAAGGAACTGCTCATGATTCAAAGCCTGCTATCAATGACTATCGACACCCTCAGCAAGATGACTCGGGAAGTGTATAGAGAAGTCCATATACTGTAAAACTCATTGGACTTCCTCATTGTTTCCCAGTACTGTTACTCAGAACTCATTGTTCCTCAGTGCAGATGGGCAGCATAGTATAAAAGCAAGCCAAGACTTTTATAAGGCAAAGGAATAGAATTTTTTCTAACAGCACAAGTCAACTCCCTGACCTGAATCCAGCTGAGCTGCATTTCACTTTGCTGAAGCGAAAACACGCCAAGAACAAACGGAAACTAAAAAGTGAAGTATAGACTGAAGTCTGGCAGAGCATCACCAGGGAAGGAGATGGCCCAGTGTATGGAGATCCCACGGGTTTCAGACTTTAGGCATTAGTCATTGCATGCAGAGGGTTTGCAACCAAGAATAAAATGTATGATTTTTAGCTTGTCCAAATTGACATCATATTCATGATGTCATTTCCTCTCTAATATACGGTCACAGACAGCTGAAAGAACATTAACATTTTTAGATGTCCAAATATATATGGACTTTACCGTGTGCTGTGTTAAAATGTTCTTGTCGTCACATACCAAAACTACACCCCTAGAATGCCAATGCAGCAGGGAGATATTTCTAATTTGACAGGTAATATGACTGACCTTGCTTGTCCTGAATGGCTGGATGTTGATTATCCACATCATTCTTTTTTTTTCTTTCCTGCCCTGGGGCAGCCGCAGAGACCAGAGTTTAGTCTCCGAGTAATTCTTTTATTGACAGCTGTCCGAATGCGAGAGCTTGACCAATTTACAGAAATATTAACACTTAAGTCACTGATAGCACTGTTTAATGCAATATCTACTGTTAGCCATCTCTCTCATTGTAGAGACGCGGCACGCTGGCTTAGTGGTTAGCACTGTCGCCTTGCACCTCCAGGCCCTGGGTTCGATTCCTGCGTCAGGTCTGTGAGCATGGAGTTTGCATGTTCTCCCCGTGCTTGCTGGATTCTCTGGTTTCCTCCCACAATCCAAAGACCTGCAGGTTAGGCTAATTGGAGTTCCCAAATTGCCCGAGTGTGAATGTTGACCAAAGGTCCTAACATGGTCATTCAAAAATGGGAATAAATACAATGGTGACCATTGGCCTCCACGGTCCCTAATGGACTACAGAGGTTCCAGGAGGGATGGAGGGAGGGATGGAAAGGCTTTTATTGACAATTACATTAAGTAAAGTCAATATTTCTAGTGTTGACCCTTCTTTTTCACCACCCTCTGCAATTCGCCCTGGGGTGCTGTCAATCATCTTCAGGGCCACATCCTGACTGATTGTGCAGCCCATTCTTACATAATCAATGCTTGGAATTTTTGTGGGTTTTTGTTTGTCCACCCACCTCTTGAGGATCGACTGCAAGTTCTCAATAGCATTAAGGTCTGGCGAGTTTCCTGGCCACGGACACCAAAATTTTTTGTTTTGTTTTACGAGCCACTTAGTTATCACTTATGGCGAGGAGCTCCATCATTCTGTACAAGGCATTGTTTATCACCAAACTGCTCTTGGATGTTTGGGAGAAGTTGTTCTGAGGGAATGTTTTTGTACCATTCTTTATTCATGGCTGTGTTCTAAGGCACAATTGTGAGTGAGCCCACTCCCTCGGCTGAGAAGCAACCCCACACACATGAATGGTCTCAGGATGCTTTACTGTTGGCATGATGCAGGATTGATGGTGAAAATTTGATATTTGTGTCATTCTCAACTTTTGGCCAGTAATGTATATTGGCAAACCAACTCATAATGATTTGTTTGTGACATTATTTGCTGTTTTAAACGTGTGTCAAAAATAATTGACAATTTTTTTGATCGAATCATGCAGCCCTAATTCATTGTAAAGCAAATCTCTGAGATATACAGTACAAAGCAACTATTTAGACACTGACCTTGACACACACACACACCCCACACACAAGCATAAATCATAAACACACCACTGAGCTGCTCGGTATGCAGTGCGGCTGTGGGTCGTGCCCCAACATTACAGACTGGAGACACGCTCCATGTCCCCTTGTGTCCCGTAACAGCAGTAGTGTGCTATATATGCATGCATTTACTCCGTGGAAAGACAAGCTGGCCCACTTCAACACTCAGCCTCTGTAAACGCGAGAGCAAGAAGCCGGTTTAATAGCGAGTAGAAAACAAAAGGGACAATTACATCATTTGTTTGTTCCGTCACTTCTGTGTAAATGGCTTCATTAAAAAAACACACACAGCAAGAGTAAGCGAGAGAGCAAGAGAGAGAGAGATAGAGAGAGGGGGGAGGGAAAAGTGGGTCGTACCTAATTTATATTCAAACATAGACGTTGAGTTCAGACACATAGAACAAACCAAGTGTAACATGTGGTGCATAAAAGCTAAGAAAAGATCTCAAAACCACCCACATAGTTGTGGTGGTGTTAAAAACAGGTTGATTGGTACTCAACTGCGGCTCTGATGAATCCTCTTTTCCATCCACTTAGATACTAAAACACAACACATAACAATACATGAATTAACTTCAACAACTCAGCATTAAAAGACAAGTGTGAGGCTACTAACCCAAAAACTCATGTGAGCTTCTGTATGAGATTTTCCCCATTACAGGTTACTGCAGTACTTACGTAGTGGTACTATATTGGTAGCATCAGTTCTTCACAGTCACCACGTTGCAATGTTAATGAATTGCTTGATTCTGCCTAGAGGAATGACTAGAAAATATCATATGTTTAAATCAAGGATGTACAAACCATCGCCAGCATTTCTAATCTGTTAGATATTTGTAGCCCAAGACCCGATTTACAAGTATTCTTTTGCAAAATGCAAAAATGGAAGTGTTTGTAGATGGATCAGCATTCAGGACAAACAAACAGGCCAAAATTGTGTAGGGTATGCCGTGGTTACTGCACATGGTATATTGAAATCAGAGCCACTTCCTAAACATCTATCTGCACAAGCAGCAGAGCTCATTGCTTAAACAGAGGGATGTAAACTTGAGGGTAAAACAGTCAATATATATACTCCCAATGCTCTCCCAATGCTTGGTGGGTTTCCTCCAAGTATTTTATCCTCCCACAGTCCAAAAGCATGCAGGTTAAGATAATTGGCATGGCCTGTAGTTTGGGAATGCATGTATCAATGTTGATCCAAGGTCGTACAAACAGGAATAAATACAGTGGTCAACATTGGCCTCCATGATCCCTAATTGGACTACAGATGTTCCTAGATGGATGGATAGAGTAGTCAGATAGGAGCTCTCAAAAAAGGCATTCAGCATACAGTCTATCAGATAGTCTTTAGCTCTTTTAGATGTGCATTCGTTCTACAGACCTTGATGGAATTTCATTAACTCGGGTTAAAAGGTTTCAGGACAAATTTTCAGCCTAACTACATAAAAATTACAAACAAAATTTCGATAGAACCACACAAAACACTTGAAATTAGCTTTAAATAAATTCAGCCACTTTAAAAGAAAGAGATTTTTCTACTAGCATTCTCTTAAGAAACCATCCTGGTGCACAAATGGTGCTTACCAGCGGCATTTTGGTTGGAAATGTATTACATTTAATTAGATTTTAATGTCCTAAAACAGAGAGTTTTACGCAGCACAGCTTGGCAATAACGGTCCTGCCTCCTGGGGTAGCGTCTTTCCTGCCCCAGTGGATATTAACGCTTGTTGCAATTCCTATTTTCAGCAATAATTACTATCTGATCTATAATCGTTCAACCCTTATAGAGATGAGCAAATGAAGAGAACATCAGCTTATATGTGAAATAGTGCAGATTAATATTTTATATAAACGATGCTCCTCCACCCTACAGAAACTTGATACTATAACCGCTTCTGTCACCAGCCCTCATATGACCACATTTTCATCGCGCACACTTCTACTATATTTTACATCATTTTTAAGCATCAGACTTTTGAGCCCCCAAAATATCCTTACAGTAGAAAGCTTAGAATTTAAGCTTCGATTTTTTTTGTTACATGCTATGTGCAAGTTAGGAATTACAATAGCCTAATTTGTGACTGAATGACCTAGCACTGGAATAAAATCTATATAATAACAGTAATATAATAATATATGGATGCATTAACAAAGTGCATAGACATATTTTAACAAATAAACAAACAAGTGTGAAAACGATGACTTTTTCATATCTTTAGGATTCCCGTTGACCCGAGCTGCGTAAAGCCTGCAGTTCTGGGCTGGTAGACCTTCTAAGGTCACCCTGCTGCCCTGAAGCACTAGGCACTGCTCTGTCCAGAGGTGTATAAAGCAAGGAGAAATTTTATTCTTTATTCCAGCCTCTATTCCTCTGCTAAAGTAAATCCCATGTCTGTTATAGACCAAAATCTTCACTTGAAAATGAGATAAGCCACATGTACCAACATTTTTAGTAACAGTCTAGATCATTATGGGCGGAAAAGGAGTGCGAGAGTTAAGAGTTTAGGCTTTTTTTTTTTTTAAGAACTTATATATGGCTTTTGAAGCAAGGGAGTAAATACTTATACACCTTATTCAAATTTTTAATCTGTAATACTTTTGCAAATTATAATGTTCCCGTTTCATTGTTATTGTCATAATATAAAAAAAAAATAAATAAATAAATTATAGTGATTTCTTTTGGCTAGACAGCTTGACAGCTCAGGGATACTATGTAGCATTAAAACACATTTAATGCGTAATTCCAGGTTCATATCAATACAAACAGCATTAGGAGAGGCTAAATAAATTGTATTACACACTCGAATTCAGACACATGTTGAGTCAACCTGGTGCTTCGGCTTTGGCCACTTGCCGGGCTTAGACAGAGAGCCAGAAGGGGAGCTAAGATGGATGACGGGGGCGTTTGCTCTCCCGCTGCAGCGGTAAATAAACATGTATGCGAGTGAACAGAGATAGAGGTGCTTTTATGGCAGAGTGTTTGCTCTCCTGCTGGAGTGGCACTGGAGGCGAGCCACGGTCGCCGTACCCTGCCGGCCTGCAGAGGAACACTGGGTCCTTTCAAGAGCAAAGCCTGCTGCCCACACAGGGTCGGCCTGGTGCGAAAACAAAACCAGGGTTCTTACAGTCCGAGCCAGCTATCGGTGAAAGGAAGATTTGTGTATGCTAACGCATACAAATCTATGGTAAGAAGGTGGTGTCATTTCTGTTTCTACAGGACACTGAGAAGGTCAGTGTTCTCCAAAGCAGCTAATTGTGAGTTTGGGTTTGATAGGCTAATTGTTGCCCTTGTAGTCAAGCACTCCCTCTCTCATAGAAACCTGATGATAATATTAATCCCAGCTCTCAGGTGCACAGAGAAGATTTTTTGCTGTAAAGTCTGAGCCATTTTAGTGGGCATTTGCTAAAGGAAGCAGTTTGGTCTTCTGCGTTCCCTCCAAAGCGCATGTCTAGGCTAAGTTTTCTGATTTCTAGTAAAGATGCCTCCGTGTGCTGATTGTGGTTCACATCATTTGTTTCTCTTCTTTCACCTTCCAGCAGATTTTCTGTTGACAGCTGCGACAAACTGGAAGAATTTCATTTTTAATCAAACCGGATCACTTGCCCAATCCTTGTCATCCACGCTCATTAGCTCAATCTGGGTCAACAGTGACTTCTCTCCCCATTTCTGTCCCACTAATCACTTGATGGTGGCAACTGCACAAAGGAGCTGGATTCGGTTCCTTCAGCGTACTCTTACAAATGGCTAAAAGGTTGCCAGGGACAACAGCTTGAGGCAGGGACGGTGGCCAGATCAGAACGCCTCTCAGTGAGGCTGTGGTTCGAGCCGTGCCAGAGCAGTGCTAATGAACTACAAAGCTTTCTTTCTGCAGTGTTTAGGATGTTCCTGCTTGTGCTCATGCTTGCCCTGTGTTTGTCTCTTGTGTAGGTTCGACTATCAGGAGCTGCTCCACAACTCCACCTTCTGCCTGGTTCCTCGTGGGCGGCGCTTGGGATCCTTCCGTTTCCTCGAGTCTTTGCAGGTACGACAGCTTTAGCTGGGTTTTACTTCAACCGGTCGGACCTGATGTCGATGGTCGGCAATGGTTCAGCAGATCCACAACACAAAAATAAATAAATAAATAAATAAATAAATAAAGTGACACATCCACCTTGTGGCTGGAAACTCCAAACAGCGAGGAATGGTCCAGGGGTTTCCTGGTAAAGCAGAGCATCACAAGGCATTGGGTGGGAAACTGCAGCGCATATATTTATAGGCTTACTGGCATTGTGTGAAAGGGCCGGAAGCTCACATTAGGGCACCCGCAGCGCCGCTGAGGAGTGCTGAATGGACAAATCCACAAAAAAACGGGTGAGTTTGGCAGCCTTACCCTCACAGTAACTCCTCTTCACGATCCCACGTTTTCTCATTCCGTTGGTACAAGTTCTTCTTGCACGATCGCTTTTCCATTCACTCCTCTTTAGAGCGTCTTTTCTTTAGCGCCAGCCAAAGCCACATAAAGCACTAAAGAACTGGCAATTATCAGTGGATTTGTAAGCGGAAAGTTCTAGGACGTCCACTGACCCAACATCCCACCCTCCAAACGCACAAAAACACGCACTCCATCCAGACTGACGCGCTAATACAGTATCTCTGACGCAATCAACCTTAGGTTCCAAACCTAACACAATGTGCACACATGCCTGACTCTCGGCCAGGAGCAGCATCTTTCCTCCACCTCTAAAGCCACCTTCTCCAAGTAGAAACACACAGGCAAGATCTAGACTGAAGATGTAAACAGAAATTATTATTTTTTGTTGTTGTCCAAGAATAGCACCAAAGAAAACCTCCTTAGTATAAAGGCTGGAAATCACTACACCAGATGGGGCTGATGATGGGACGTTTGATCTCTGCATGTTCTTAAAGTTATACTCTCCTAAGATTTCTCTCAAATAATTAACAACAGAACAAAACACATGCTGCGAGATAAAAAGCAAACTTTGAACACAACATTTCTGGGAATGAAAAGTACAGCATCTTTGATAAACAAGAGGAAAAAAGGAATAGCAGAGTGAATTTAATAATCCATGGCTCATCCTCCCACTGCTGATCAAAGGGAAGGATACTGTTTAATTAGCAGCCCAGGGTCCACAAAACGTCAGGTGCTCTTAGTGCCGCTTCTTTGGGAGAACTGATATGGGGGTTGAGACATACTTTGGGATAACCTTTCAACCTGATCCAGCTGAACAAGAATTCTGTCCTTAATAGGATTTTTTTTTTTTATATGGAGGCTACATTTCTTAACCTACTTTGTTTAGCAAAATTTTGGTCAACCTCAATGAATTCTTCTTTCCTGTCTCCCCATCCCCAGGCGGCCTGTATCCCAGTGTTGCTCAGCAACGGTTGGGAGTTGCCCTTCTCTGATGTCATCCAGTGGAACCAGGCAGTTATCGAGGGAGACGAGAGGTTGCTGCTTCAGGTATACTGCACGCTAACAACTGTTAAGCGCGATCAACCCTTACATGCTAGTGGACGACTGAACAGCCTTTCACTTAGCGTGTCCCCTAGATAAAATCCCTGTCTCTGTTCCATAAGGTGCCGTCTACCGTGCGGGCAGTGGGCATCGACCGGGTGCTGGCTCTGAGACAGCGCACCCAGATGCTTTGGGAGGCCTACTTCTCCTCAGTGGACAAGATTGTTCTCACCACTTTAGAGGTGAGCGTAAGGCGGTTCTTGTATGTAGGTTTCAGGCAGAGACGATCCGACAGGGCCTGTCAGGGGAAATTAAAACGGGGATGAAGACGCTCCGCATCATTAGCACCCACTTAGTGCTGTGCCTTCAGGTTAATTGCCAAGCACAATGTTGGTTTTTAATGTAAATGAAAAGAGCCCGCAGTGCCCTCTGCTGGAGAAATTGGGAATGTAGTTTTGAAAAAGCAAGTAGTAAACAGATGATTAGGGATGATATAATGAGACTGTCCATTTCAGGAGGTAAATAAACAGTAAATTGATTCACTGTTGCCGTCTGTTAGATCATCAAGGACAGAGTGTATGCCCACATCTCAAGGAACAAGTTCATGTGGAATTCTCTGCCTGGAGGTCTGCTGGTGTTGCCCGAATACTCAATCCACCTGGCCCATTACCCTTTCTACTATCTGAATCTGGGTAAGTATTAAGAACGGCGAGGCAAGTTGCTCCTTTTACAACACACACCTAGTGCTTTTTTTTTCACAATAAATTTTCTGATCAAGTGCACAGAAATGGCACAAATTGAATCAAACCTGAAGAAGAATTCACAAAACGAATCGTGACCAAAGTCGAAATTTTCTGTAGCAGTCTCAGTCCTCCATATCTTCCATTAATGCAGGAGTCATGCCTGGCCAGGAATTCACTGCCGTCATCCATGCCACATCTCCGCTGGTTTCCCAGTCTCAGCCAATTATGAAGCTCCTGCAGGTGGTGTCCAAGTCGAAATATTGCTCACAGGTACACCAGCTGTTTCCAGAAAACATAATTTTCTTCTCTGTTGAGCTTTACATACCGTATTCTACTCCACTCTGGCCCTTTACAGATTATCATCTTGTGGAACAGCGAGAAGCCGCCCCCTCACCGGAGCAAGTGGCCGCCCATGCCAGTGCCCCTCGTCGTCACAGATGGCAGAAGGAAAGTAAGTGCCTCCACACGACGGTACAGTCAAGCTGCGGCCATATGCAAAGAACAAACACACATTTTCCAAGGCTCACTCCATGACTTACTCTCTTCTTCTTACAGACGAGCAGCCGGTTCCTGCCACATGTCGCGATTGAGACTGAAGCGGTGCTCAGCCTTGATGAAGACTCAGTGCTACTGACTAGTGAGGTTAGACTTTCCCTTTTATAATAAATCCAAGAATTGTGATGGTTATTTTTGAAAGTCTTGGTTTAACATTTGCATGAATAAGTCTGAACTTTGAACATCCTGACTTTAGGCATTAAATAATGTGGTATGATCTTTATGGCTATAATCAATGCAAAATGCTAAAAAAAAAAAAATTTTTTTAAAATTATTAATGTATTTACAGCACAGTTTAGAAAGTAGTTCGGAGTTGATTCCTAGTTTGGAATTGATGCAAGTGAAGAAAGCAATCATTAGGCTTAAAAAAATAAAAGAAAAAACTTCAACAGACCTCTAAGAGAAATACCAGAAACTTTGAGAGTTGCCAAAGTTAATTTTATATATTCTTAAAAAGAAGGAATTCGCTGGGGAGCTCTGTAAGACCCGAAGGCAGGGAAGATAATTAAAGTCTAGTTGGCGAAGAAAAACCCCTTCTCAACATCCAGCCAAGTCACGGACGGAAGTAGGAGTAACAGTGGCAAAGTCTACAATCAAGAGGCACTTTTGAGAATTTAAATACGGAGAGATTTACCTCCTCAAGCTGTACACCACGGATAACTGTCAAGAGCAGAAAGGCCAGATTAGACTTTGCTGGAAAACATTTTTTTTAAAAGCCTGGAACAGGATTCCTTGTACTGATGAAACCCAGATTACAGAGTACCAGAAGTACATGGAAGGGAAAAAAGGAAGGGCTCATGTTTCAAGACAGACCACATCATCTGTCATATGCTGGAGGCAGTGTTATGGCATGGGTATTTATGGCTATCACTGGGACTCGGGTCACTGGTGGTCATTGATGATGTGACTCCTGATAGTTCTCCTACATTCTGCTCCGATTCAGTCACATGCTGCAAAATGTATAGGAGAACGCGTCACAGTACGCAAAGACTCAATGCAATGCTGAGAAAGGGAATCTTCTTACAGGGCAGAGTTAGTCACCTGATCTCAACCTGATTGAGCATGATTTTCACTTCCTGAAAACAAACTGAAGTCTGAAAGGCCCACAAACAAGAAGCAACTGGAGCCAGCTGCAGTAAAGCCCTGGGGGAAAGTGTCTCAAGGGAGAACATTCAGCATGTGGTGATGTCCATTCAATTTTACTTCAATTCAATTTTATTTGTATAGCGCGTTTAACAATGGTTATTGTCGCAAAGAAGCTTTACATAATCCCAAAAAAATAATGAAAATATGTATGAATCAGAATGATCAGATGGTCCCTGATGAGCGAGCCGCGGGTGACCGTGCCGAGGGTAAAACTCCCTGAGACAGCAGTAGGAAGAAACCTTGGGGACTCAACAGGAAACCCAGCCTCATCTGGATGTCCATGGGATCCAGATTTCAGAGCATCAAGAATTAATTATATTAATAATCCTAATACATTTAATTGTTAGATTATTTTTAAAAAAAATTCAGCCTGTAAAAATGCCGGGACCTTGTTTATAAGCTACAATTCACGTAATTTTTTTTGTTTTAATTTTTTTTTTAATTAAAGCAGAAACTCTACAAGTTTAAACTCCAACATGCAAATCTTGATTCCTTTCTTTTTAGAAAAAAGAAGTACAAAAGAAGCAAAAGTATAAAAATGTTACTTCTCTGGCAATCTTTAATCTTTACACAATGACCTGTTTTTTTTTCAGTCCTTTCTTGTTTCTTCACAACGGTGTTTGACTGATGGTACATAGTTAGTAACCTAGTAACTCAGGGTAAGGATCTATCCAATGACGGAAACTTTTGAGCATTTTATCGCTCTGGATAAAAGCTTCTGCCAAACGCTCTAGTGTCCGAATACTTTTGACCTGACCAGGTGTAGTTAAAGCAACTGCATTGATTCTTTTCAGATCAACTTTGCCTTTCATGTGTGGCGGAGTTTCCCTGAGAGAATAGTCGGGTATCCACCCAGGAGTCATTTCTGGGATCCAGTGAAGAAAATCTGGGGCTACACCTCCAAATGGACAAATGAATACTCAATCGTGCTGACTGGAGCAGCCTTCTATCACAGGTACTGATTTACTCAAATTTTCCCAAAAAGTTTTCCTAAACGAAAACGAAATATGCTTGAATCAACAAAAAAGCTGATGTGTGGAGATTTCGAACTCACATAACCTTTATAACGACATAAAAAAAAAAAACAGATCTTTCATAACCGCTCTTTGAATCTGAGTGTTAGCTCACGTTATTTCTTCTTTTCCTCTGATAGGTATTATCATTACCTGTTTTCTCATTATCTGCCCCCTTCACTACGGGCATTAGTGGACCGCAGCTCAAACTGTGAGGACATCCTGATGAACTTCTTAGTGTCCTCTGTGACCCACCTGCCACCCATTAAAGTGGCTCAGAGGAAGCAGTACAAAGAGATGCCGAGCCCACAGGTAAGTCATTAGTCTAACACCGAAGAAACAAAAGTAGGTTTGATCACAGTTTAACATTTTTATGTACTCCATTCTTTTCGTCTCTTAATCAGAGCACCAACATGGCCCCCTGGGCAAACCCTGAGCACTTTACCCAGAGACAGGAGTGTATAAACACCTTCGCTAGCTGGTTCGGCTACATGCCCCTGGTGCACTCGCAGCTCCGTCTGGACCCTGTTCTTTTTAAGGACCACGTATCCGTCCTGCGCAAGAAGTACAAGGACCTCGAGCGTGCTTGAACCACGCGGAGAGCACAGACGATCTTTTGAAGTCGCCTCAGCATCTTTCAGAGCGCATAAACTCTACAGAGGGCAAGAATTCCCCTTGCTAACAGAATCCTGGACTAACACATTATTGTGTGTTTGTGGAGTCAAGTTAGAGAGCAACTTGACTCAATACATGAAATTGTATGTATGTATGTATGTATGTATGTACATGACCAATAAATCATTTCGGAAATGCATCGTGTTCCGAACTTGTGTTTAAAAAGAAAATGAGGGAGAATTTTCTTCCATTATTTTTTTTATTTCATATATAAAAAAAATATGCTGTAAAGATATTTAACTGTACAAAATATTTACCCTACAAAGATTATCACTGTGAAAATTTACACATAGACTTACACTCCAGCATCCACATGATTATAAAAAAAAAATACTAAAAATACGAGTAAGAAATACATGAGACATCAAACAGTCTCCTGCTCAAAGGCTCAGCAATTCCATGTTCATGACACACAGGAGACCTGTGTCTCAGGCTGGTTTTCCATCTGTCCCTCTTGACATTACCTGGGATCATGCCTTAACATTTGGCCTGGAATTCATATCCCTAGATCCCTGCCAATCCATGAACATTTTTTCTTTTCTTTTTTTTTTTTATAGCAAGAAGTACAGTACATATCACCGATGAGAGCTGATGAATGCTGTTCTCCACCTGAATCTTTCTCTCATTAATCAAGACTAAACAATGCAGCAGTAACAGGTACCGGTGGATCTGCTGTCTTTAGCTGCCTGACTAGAAGAGACTTGATGGAGATCGGATTACGAGTAAATAAAGGCAGACTTGACAGTTTGTTTGTTTTTTTTCTGGTCATTTGCGCATCGTGAGCATGGCGTTGATGTCCCACAGGAGGTTCCTCATCTGGTCCATCAGCACCTTCATCTCCTGATTCTTCTGCCTCACTTTCTGTGGAGAGTTTTTACAGAGTTTTAGAGCTAATTAAATAACTCTTCTGAAAAAATAAATAAATAAACAAAGCTTTGCATCATGCAAGTCAAATCTGCTAATTTAAACATCTAAATGCCCGTTATTTTAGGGTAACAAACCATAAAGAAAAAAAATATATATGTAATTTATTTCAAACTGTTTAAAGATTAATTTACGCAGCCTGGAAGGCGGAGAGATTTAACAGCTGTTCTGGAACAGTCATTAATTTGTTTTAAAGAAAACACACACACAGGATAAAACCATCATGGCTCATTTGCTTTTGAAAGTATTTAAAGCCATGTACTTGCAATATAACATCACTTAGCAAGTAAAATTTTATTCAAATTAGTTCTTTGTACTTCACTCAGGGATGATTTGTGAAATATAATTTTGACTCCTGAATAATTAGCTGACTTTATTTTATAATGTTGCTGAGTCTAGACCTGAGTAACTGATCAACCCCAGATCATAACACTGTCTCCAGAGGCTTGTACAGTGGACACTATGCATCATGTCCTTCCCTTCTTACCCTGCCTGGCCATCCCTCTGAAATAAGCTCAATCTGGACTCATCAGGTCACATGGACAGGGATCCGACGATTGACGATTTGTGTCTTGACCACATTTTTCTAAAGCACTACCTTTAAAACTTTCTTTGCTTGATTCAGGCCAATAATTTGACCTTTGTTAAACAGTGATTTTTTTTTTTTCTTTGGCCAGTGTATATAAGTGATATAAACTATACGAAATTTATTCAGACTGTAAGATAAATCACAGCATTACAGTATAATGTTATTCGTTTAAGAGTGACAACTTAAACAGGGAGGTCATAAATAAAATTCCAGATTAGTAAGCAATAAAATCAATTAAAGAATGATATTTTGTATTTATGTTTACTTTTCATGTTGTCAAACATCCATGAAACAAGTTCCTGTTGCCACACAATGAGCCGTTTTTTTAATTATAAAAATGGTAAAACATTAGGAGCAAATTATAAACCTGTGATATGCCACATACACATACACCATGTGTGCTGTAATAGAAAATTAAACACAGAGGTAGAATACGACCACAAAAACAATTAAATTATGTACTGCTTGATCTGAATTTTAAATTCCAATTCGAGCCAAGTATGTTTATTTCCCATATATTATCACTATTAATAATAATACATTGGCACAAACCTCTAAAACTTCTTGTTTGTCCTGAGTCACGGCAGGGTTGCAGGGCTCCACTCGCACCGGAGCAATCTCGTCTCCGACATACGGTACCAGCTAAAACAACAACCCGCACCAATCAGTTTCATACACACGTCTTTTACATGATGACTAGAAATTCATAGGTTTACCTCATTAGACTCCTGATTCTACTTCCTGTTAATGATTTCATATTACATAGTGTTTATTTATTTATTTTTAACAGTAAGAAATATTGTAAAACTGGCCGAATGTTAATCTTTTATGTAACGCCGTTAGACCCGAGACGGTGATGTCATGTCCCACCTCAGCAGGAGACTCCTGAAGGTCAGAGGTCATCTCTACGCAGCGCTCGTAAAGCAGTCGGAGCTTGCGGAAGAGCAAAGTGAGCTGGCGAAGGTGCTCCTGTAGTTTCCCGAAGCGGTCCTGATACGCTGCCTGACTCTGTGTCACACCGTTCGGCAACTAGAAAAAAGACGGACCAAAAAATAAATAAATAAATAAATAAAACAATACATAAAAACATAAAACTTAAACAACAGGGTATTTACTTAGAAGAACACCGTCTTCAAGTAGACATTAGCAGTATGTGACGTAAATAAAGATTTATTAGATTTAAAGATTTTAAATTCAGAAATTTACACAAAACATGCAAATTCAGCAAAGAATAAGTCTGCTGAACAACATGACACGATCTTAAAGATAGCAATAAATTATAAACTGCTTTATGACATTTAGTGAATTGATTATTAGTTTAGTTTAAAATACTGAGCACGGACCCAATATCTGCACTAGTGAAACGTTAGTACATTAGGCACAGTATAGTATAAGTATAGTGATGCAACATGAAGGTTAAATAAGGAACAGTACACGACTCAATATGCTGATAAAGGAAACTAGAGTGATGGATCTCAAGACTTCTTCCAATCAATTACTGTTTTCTTCAGTCTACACCACCGAAATGTGACAAGGCTAACGGTCTTTTTAAAAACAACATATTAAACATATTAGCCAGAAGCAGCAGTTCCTTCTTTTTTCCTCTTTTATGAAAAAATAAAATAAAACTTTGTAGCTTGTCATGTTATGTCATGATAAACCAAAAACCCATCTGTCCCGATGACAATAAAGCTGTTAAAAGAATCGAAGACTGCAAAACTAACTTGTAACTTGAAACTTCACCATAGCAACATTTACACATTCCTTTTAAACAGTTTGTGTGTCATGAGTAGCATGCAAGTCCCAGTGCAAGCTGTTACTATAGAAACAAGTAAGGTTAAAAAAAAAAAAAAAAAGATATGAAAAAAATAAATTAATAAACAAACAATGCAGGTTGTAAGACTTGACATATAAACATACAGTAGACTGTGTGTGTGTTTGTATGTGTATGTATGCCAAACCAAAAAATTTAATTCACAGTGCCATCCTTTAAATAAGCTTATGCAATGATGTCACAACATTATAATATACTATTATCATATATTGAAATAATATGGTCATATCATAGTAATTTAAGTAGATTATTATATTAATCTAATCTAATTCAATTTAGTTAAACAAATCTTATATTTAATAATCAATTTAATTCAGTATACATCATTACACTTATATCTTATATATAATCTAACATATATCATTATACTTATCATACACATTATTTATATATATATATATAAAATAAACACAGATCATCTTTCCTTCCCATACTAAGATCCTGTTAAGGTTTTCCACGTGCACACAGCCGCAGTCTCGTTCCCTCCACACACTGATTACATGCAGCAGGTGCCTCATTTAAAGTAATTACTCCAAAGACGGTCACACAAAAGCGAAACAGCATCGAGTGCAACAAATTTAGACTCTTTCGATCTCAACACCTGCGCCTGTGAGCACTGTAGGGGGAAAAAATTATTAATAAATAATAACTATCCCTGTGGTTTAATCCACGTCAGTTCATTTCAGTGTTAAGACTCTCAAGATGGATTGGGAGTTATTATTTCTTTCTGTGTACTCATGTATGATTATCTAGTCTGGCAAGAAATGTCTAATTAATGTTAGAGATATCATTTAGTTACCAGGGCAACATTAATTTGGAAAAAAAATAAATAAATCAGAATCACCAGACTTTTTTCTTTATTAAAACCTTGTGTGTAACTAATCCACATCTAGTGTAAAATTTGTTGAGCATGACTTAAAGACATGCTTTACTGTCTCCTTTAGAACTTTATGGAAATCCTTGGATTTTTAAATGTACAGCAAATTGGTGTCAGGCAATCAACACAAGCACAAAAATGCACATACTAAAAATTTGCTGGAATCCACCAACCACATTTTTTAAAATAAATAAAACTGCTGCTTTCTCAACATTAGTGGGCGAAGTAACACATCTGGAACAGAAACGCTATCCGCCGCTTCCGCTTGCACGAGCTCACAGATGCTGACAGAATTTCCAAATAACAGACCAATAACTCCAGACCAATAACTCCAGACCCAACCACCTCATAAGGTTCATGATGCATCATTTTTTGTTTGATTTTGAAGCATCCATAGTGCTGCCTCAGCAAACACACCTTTTTTTCCATTTCTTTTCATATTTAATTTTAGGGGGAAAAAAAGAAAAAGGAAAAAAAAAAACTTTATATTGTGGCATGTCTTCTGCAACTTCTGTAGCCGAAAGTATGTGGACATCTGACCCACCCCACCCCCTCCCTCATCTGTACATGTTAAGTGTCTCATCCCAGATTTAGTCCTCATCTGCTGTTAGAATAACCTCCACTCTTTTGGGAAGGCTTTGCAATAGAGTTTGGGGTGTAATTAAGGAGAGTGTGAGTGTCCATTTAGCCACAATTAATGAGGTTGGGCTCTGGGATCGATTGAGGTGGCCTGGGGTGTAGTCAGTGTTCCAGTTCATCCCAAGGTACTGACGAGACAATCAATGCTTATAGTCAATGACAGACTGATTTCCTGTACATTATATGTGACTGATTATGGAACATGGCAGTCGATTTTAATTAATTGCTAAAAATTAATAAAAGTCATGTTGTGCGTGTTTTTTTTTTGTGCATCATGGCAAGAAACATAAATAAAGTTAAAAGAACAAGCACACGTATAATGCCGATAACTGCACATGCTCACAAGACGGTTGGGTAAAATGCTGGATGGTGCATCATAAAGTGACTGCACCACCAAAAAAAGGCTGCTCACAGATATAGGGGTACTTTTTTTTTTTTTTTTACGAAATGACACAATGACCACCACATTCTAGAACAATACTGGATTTTTTCAGAACTATAAAATAACAATTTTATACCCAGTCAGTTGTTATTTTAAAACGTGATGGTCAGTTGTTCTGGAACGGTTCTTGCAAGAACAGTATTGTGTAGAGTGGGTTTGTAAAACCCATCAAGCTCTATGATGAAACTGTCTCTCATGAAGACCTTCCCATGGAAGCAAGACCAAAACTGAGCTCTGCTGCAGAGGAGAAGTTCATTTAGAGTCACCAGCCTCAGAAATCACCAATTAACAACCAGCACCTCAGATTAGAGCCGTTATAAAGCTTTACAGATTATTAGGTATTTTGGATAAACACCTTCAGTATTGTTTTACAAGTGTCCAGACTTTCGACTGGTGGTGTAGTAATAGCGAATGGTGGTGGTGGGACGGATTTTTAGGAAACACAACACATACAAGAAGCATTGTACTGTGCTATTTAACTGATTATTAATCGATCATTGATTGGTTTACTCAAACTGATGATTGATTAAGGAATGGTTACCGACTCCCATTACCATCCCTAAGGAGTTGAGGTCAAGGCTCTGTAATGGAGACTCAAGAGCTCTTTTAAATGAAAACTTCTCATGCTGGTTTTAGTGGAGGTGAACTGTAAAGCTGGAGCATGCAGAGATACACATACAGGTATGATGGTTTGGTGAACACCTACACTATAACACTATATGGACAAAAGTATTTGACCAAACCTGCAAAAACATTGTATCCAAATACATATACAGCGGTACCTTGGCATACTGTTGTGAATCATTATATTTGTAATTTTTATTTTTAATTCATATATCAAGATTCAGGAAAACTAAGCCATATTTTGCATGTCATAAGGAACTTTACATTTCGTTCTTATCTTATATATATAAGGAAAATGCACACAAAAACACAAAATCTGTGGCAGCACAATGAGCTCTAAAATGCAGCTCCATGAATTGAACCTTTTGGTATTTAAGAGGGATGTGGACACCTGCTGTTCCTTCTGTAACAATTTGTTTTGGACCTGTGATTATACAAAAAATTTATATTCTTGGTTTTATTCACAAAGTTTGTTTCCTGTTTTTTTTTTTTTTTTTAAAGAAGATATTTTTGGTTTCTTTGATTACAAAGAGGAGGATAGATATTTAATGGTAAATGGAATCTTTATAATTCATAAATGTCAATTCAATAGTAGTACACCCCTCTTTCTTGTATTTAAAAATGAAATTATGAGATACTTGGAAAGTAAAAAAAAATCCAAAGCTATTAAAATGTTACTTTTACTTGAGTCATATCGGATAGATTATTAGTCCCTACTTCTGGCGCTCCTTTACATTGTTTTTTTGATTGTTCGTTTTGTTTGGTGATGTTTTTGTGACACAAAAGCTCTGAAGCTTGTATAAAAGCACAAGGGGGCGTGTCCAAATTAATCCTTTGGAATGACATAACCAACTCGTAAAGGATCGTGCACTCTTCAGTTAATTTTCAAAGAGTCAGAGAAGTTGATTATGTACATAAACATTGCATTGGCCAATGCAGCTGCATGTAAAAATTCAAGATTCAAAGAACTTTATTAATCCCAGAGGGAAATTGCTTTGACTTGGTCATACAGTTGCACTGATTAATAAAAAATAAATTAATTAATTAAAAAAAAAACACTATTAGTGGTGACACTATTGGCTGGGAGAAGCCTGGAAACCTAAATGAGGCTTCATCTCACCATCACTAGGTACACAAATAGGATAAAAAGGGAAGCAGATAACAAAAACAAAAGATAAAAAAAACACACATTTTTAAAATACTGCTCATTTTATCCTCTCTGGATATGTTGTTAAAATTGTGTGTTGTTTAATATTAAATTCAAAGTGAAATTTTATTTGTCACATACACAGTCATACACAATAAAATGTTTAATTCTTCGCATATCCCAGCTTCTTGTTAGTTGGCAGGGGTCAGAGTGCAGGGTCAGCCATTTTGGAGCAGACAGGCTTAAGGGCCTTGCTTAAGGGCCCCACAGCAGCAACCTGGCGGAGCTGGGGCTCGAACCGCAGATCTTCCAATCCGTAACTCAGAGCCTTAACACACTGAGCCACCACTGCCCCAGAGAATCAGAGAACAGTGTGAACGTGGTTCCCCACTACCAGAAATTATGCAGTTGAGATACAATTCGCAAGAGTCAGCAAAGAGTGCAATGGTTGAGCCTTGTCTTGGGAAAACCACCTTCTTTATCATGGTACCACCCCTGCCAGGTAAGTATGTATGTATGCATGTATGTATTATTGTCAGCAAAATAATAAAAATTATCAATACGTTTTTAAAAAATGAACGTTTTTTGTGAAACTATTAGCTGGTGAAGCCTGGACACCTAAAAAAGGCATCACCTAACCATCACAGGGTCTACAGTCATGTTTTAATAAAAAAAAA